>NW_028318656.1:2367500-2537500 GCF_062004578.1 Staurois parvus | reverse complement strand
TCTCCCAGGACCCTGCATTCACTATATCTGGTCTCCCCGGACCCCGCATTCACTATATCCGCTCTCCCCGGACCCCACATTCACTATATCAGGTCTCCCAGGACCCCGCATTCACTATATCCGCTCTCCCCGGACCCCGCATTCACTATATCCGCTCTCCCCGGACCCCGCATTCACTATATCCGGTCTCCCCGGACCCCGCATTCACTATATCCGCTCTCCCCGGACCCCGCATTCACTATATCCGCTCTCCCCGGACCCTGCATTCACTATATCCGCTCGCCCCGGACCCTGCATTCACTATATCCGGTCTCCCCGGACCCCGCATTCACTATATCCGCTCTCCCCGGACCCCGCATTCACTATATCCGCTCTCCCCGGACCCTACATTCACTATATCAGGTCTCCCAGGACCCTGCATTCACTATATCCCGTCTCCCCGGACCCCGCATTCACTATATCCGCTCTCCCCGGACCCCGCATTCACTATATCCGGTCTCCCCGGACCCTACATTCACTATATCCGCTCTCCCCGGACCCTGCATTCACTATATCCGCTCTCCCCAGACCCTGCATTCACTATATCCGCTCTCCCCGGACCCTGCATTCACTATATCTGGTCTCCCCGGACCCCGCATTCACTATATCCGGTCTTCCCGGACCCTGCATTCACTATATCCGCTCTCCCCGGACCCTACATTCACTATATCCGGTCTCCCCGGACCCTGCATTCACTATATCCGGTCTCCCCGGACCCTGCATTCACTATATCCACTCTCCCCAGACCCTGCATTCACTATATCCGCTCTCCCCGGACCCCGTTTTCACTATATCCGCTCTCCCCGGACCCCGCATTCACTATATCCGCTCTCCCCGGACCCCGCATTCACTATATCCGCTCTCCCCGGACCCTACATTCACTATATCAGGTCTCCCAGGACCCTGCATTCACTATATCTGGTCTCCCCGGACCCCGCATTCACTATATCCGCTCTCCCCGGACCCCACATTCACTATATCAGGTCTCCCAGGACCCCGCATTCACTATATCCGCTCTCCCTGGACCCCGCATTCACTATATCCGCTCTCCCCGGACCCCGCATTCACTATATCCGCTCTCCCCGGACCCCGCATTCACTATATCCGGTCTCCCCGGACCCTGCATTCACTATATCCGGTCTCCCCGGACCCCGCATTCACTATATCCGCTCTCCCCGGACCCTACATTCACTATATCCGGTCTCCCCGGACCCTGCATTCACTGTATCCGGTCTCCCAGGACCCTGCATTCACTATATCCGGTCTCCCCGGACCCCGCATTCACTATATCCGCTCTCCCCGGACCCCGCATTCACTATATCCGCTCTCCCCGGACCCCACATTCACTATATCAGGTCTCCCAGGACCCTGCATTCACTATATCTGGTCTCCCCGGACCCCGCATTCACTATATCCGCTCTCCCCGGACCCCACATTCACTATATCAGGTCTCCCAGGACGCCGCATTCACTATATCCGCTCTCCCTGGACCCCGCATTCACTATATCCGCTCTCCCCGGACCCCGCATTCACTATATCCGCTCTCCCCGGACCCCGCATTCACTATATCCGGTCTCCCCGGACCCTGCATTCACTATATCCGGTCTCCCCGGACCCCGCATTCACTATATCCGCTCTCCCCGGACCCTACATTCACTATATCCGGTCTCCCCGGACCCTGCATTCACTGTATCCGGTCTCCCAGGACCCTGCATTCACTATATCCGGTCTCCCCGGACCCCGCATTCACTATATCCGCTCTCCCCGGACCCCGCATTCACTATATCCGCTCTCCCCGGACCCTACATTCACTATATCAGGTCTCCCAGGACCCTGCATTCACTATATCTGGTCTCCCCGGACCCTGCATTCACTATATCCGCTCTCCCCGGACCCCGCATTCACTATATCAGGTCTCCCAGGACCCCGCATTCACTATATCCGCTCTCCCTGGACCCCGCATTCACTATATCCGCTCTCCCCGGACCCCGCATTCACTATATCCGGTCTCCCCGGACCCTGCATTCACTATATCCGGTCTCCCCGGACCCCGCATTCACTATATCCGCTCTCCCCGGACCCTGCATTCACTATATCCGCTCTCCCCAGACCCTGCATTCACTATATCTGGTCTCCCTGGACCCTGCATTCACTATATTCGGTCTCCCCTGTCCCTGCATTCACTATATCCAGTCTCTCTGGACCCTGCATTCACTATGTCTGGTCTCCCAGGACCCTGCATTCACTATGTCTGGTCTCCCAGGACCCTGCATTCACTATATCCGGTCTCCCCGGACCCTGCATTCACTATATCCGGTCTCTCCGGACCCTGCATTCACTATATCCGCTTTCCCCAGACCCTGCATTCACTATATCAGATCTGCAAGGACCCTGCATTCACTATATCCGGTCTCCCCGGACCCTGCATTCACTATATCCGGTCTCCCTGGACCCTGCATTCACTATATCCGCTCTCCCAGGACCCTGCATTCACTATATCCACTCTCCCCGGACCCTGCATTCACTATATCCGCTCTCCCCGGACCCCGCATTCACTATATCCGCTCTCCCCGGACCCCGCATTCACTATATCCGCTCTCCCCGGACCCTACATTCACTATATCAGGTCTCCCAGGACCCTGCATTCACTATATCTGGTCTCCCCGGACCCCGCATTCACTATATCCGCTCTCCCCGGACCCCACATTCACTATATCAGGTCTCCCAGGACCCCGCATTCACTATATCCGCTCTCCCCGGACCCCGCATTCACTATATCCGCTCTCCCCGGACCCCGCATTCACTATATCCGGTCTCCCCGGACCCCGCATTCACTATATCCGCTCTCCCCGGACCCCGCATTCACTATATCCGCTCTCCCCGGACCCTGCATTCACTATATCCGCTCGCCCCGGACCCTGCATTCACTATATCCGGTCTCCCCGGACCCCGCATTCACTATATCCGCTCTCCCCGGACCCCGCATTCACTATATCCGCTCTCCCCGGACCCTACATTCACTATATCAGGTCTCCCAGGACCCTGCATTCACTATATCCCGTCTCCCCGGACCCCGCATTCACTATATCCGCTCTCCCCGGACCCTGCATTCACTATATCCGGTCTCCCCGGACCCTACATTCACTATATCCGCTCTCCCCGGACCCTGCATTCACTATATCCGCTCTCCCCAGACCCTGCATTCACTATATCCGCTCTCCCCGGACCCCGCATTCACTATATCTGGTCTCCCCGGACCCCGCATTCACTATATCCGGTCTTCCCGGACCCTGCATTCACTATATCCGCTCTCCCCGGACCCTACATTCACTATATCCGGTCTCCCCGGACCCTGCATTCACTATATCCGGTCTCCCCAGACCCTGCATTCACTATATCTGCTCTCCCCGGACCCCGCATTCACTATATCCGCTCTCCCCGGACCCTGCATTCACTATATCCGGTCTCCCCGGACCCTGCATTCACTATATCCGCTCTCCCCGGACCCTACATTCACTATATCCGGTCTCCCCGGACCCTGCATTCACTATATCCGCTCTCCCCGGGCCCTGCATTCACTAGATCCGGTCTCCCCGGTCCCTGCATTCACTATATGAAGTCCCCCCAAACCCTGCATTCACTATATCTGGTCTCTCACAGTACACAGAACATGGAAATACAATTATTTTAGTAAATATAAACTGCTAAATACCTTTTCTCATCAGCAGTCTCATAGAGCAGTCTTGTGACTTCAGCTGAGCACTGGTTAAAGCTTGTAGTTTTCTTTCTGCTCTAGGAGGATGTGAAAACTCTGACCTCTGTCTGGACAGTGCTGATTGGCCCTGTGCTGATCACATGCACCCTCCCAAAAAAAAAAACCTCTCTAGCAATACATAGCAAACTGAGCATGTGCATTTGACCACGGGTTCAGTTTGTATCAGGTGGTCATTCAACAAGAGGAGGGGCAGAGAAGACAGGATCAAACAGCCTTTATACACAATGCAGCGGATTAACCCCTTAGGTTCCACAGTGAGTATAACAAGCATGCCTTACTGCATATACAGACTGATTGTACTGTTGCGGGTTTAGGAACACTTTAATTCAACAAGCTGAAGTTAGAAGCTAATTGCCTGTCATGCAAACCTGCACCAGATTTTGCACTCTCCAGTTTTAGTAAATCAACCCCAGAGCCCTGTCTCCGCAAATACCTAACACTGACTGAGGGAACATGGAAGAAGTGGGGAAGGATCTAGACAGGACTAAAACTAACTAGCGCTAAGCAGGAGGGGTGGACCAAGGATTGGACATTGGATTTGTGGGAAGAACAAATATTTTTCTGTCTTTGCAAAAATTGTACTTAGCCTGAGAAAAGAAAACTAAAGTATCCACTACATCTAATATATATATTTAGATAACTAAAAGCACAACTCTGTGCTTGTGGAAAAAAATGTCCACATTTGCTTAAAAAAACAGAAATCTAGTGCTTGCTCTGGGAATATGATAACAAAGTGCAGCGCTAAAATAATAAATAATGACACTTAAAGAGTAAATAAATGAATGAGTAAATAAGTGATGTGACAGTTCGTGGTAAAGTGCTTGGTAAAGGGGCTGATTGTGACTTCAAACTTCAGTGGCGTGTCAGAAGTGTGGTAAAAATACGCACTCACCAGATGCGTATTTTAAATACTCATGTAAGTAATATAGCCAGAGGTCCTCCTCTCAGGATGGGATATGCCGTTTACGGATTCTCCTCCCTTTGGGTGGTATATAGCTTTAAAGGTGTCTTCCTTGGTGGGTGCAGGTAGGGTCCAGCCAGAGGCCTCCTTAATGGATTGACGGATGCTTGTCAACCAATAATAATGGAACAGTTCCCTCTTCTGGATATATGGAACACTGCCACTCGAACCTCTGCCACTGTATCATCTGGAATGAGCTCTTAGTTAAAGTGCCATGCACTTAGCACCAGAATGCCACTTTGTGCAAGGAATGGTCAGCCTGTCCCCAAGGTGTCCCAAGGAAGACACCTTTAAAGGCTATATTACTTACATGCGTATTTAAAATACGCATCTGGTGAGTGCGTATTTTTACTACACTTCTGACATGAAACTGAAGTTTGAAGTCACTATCAGCCCCTTTACCACGAACTGTCACATCATTCATTTATTTACTCTTTTAGTGTCATTATTTATTATGTTATTATTTTAGCACTGCACTTTGTTATTATCAGCTTCTAGGAGGTTTCACTTGGTTACATTTGTGTGCTTCAGCAGCTAATTTTAAAGCGCTCACAGATTTTATTCAATTTTATGCTCTGGGAATATAGGTGAGTCTACACACAGTAACACCTTAATTCAGATTCTCATGATCTTCCTCCCTGCTGGTTGTCAAAACCGGTCAGCTGAAGCTGCTCATCATGCATTCTCGTTCCTGCTCCTCTCGCCAACATCATTATGCCTGCTCTGTTCCCAGTGCAGGACAAACAGCCATCTCATCTGGATAAGGCCCCATTCACACAGGGCGATTAGTTACATGTCCCCGTGCAGGGTCATGTGTTACCGGCGTGGGGAAGGTCATCCAGCGCCCAGGGAAAAGATGCCAAACTGCTCCCCCCTCCCTATTCATGATGTGCAAGCTTAATGGATCGTCGTCCCAGTCGTCGCTCACTTGTCAAAATCAGTGATCTATCACTATAATACAATGTAGTGTAGCGCTAGAAAGAATATATCTAATAAGGTGCCTTTGCAATAAATATAATATAGTTCATGGATAAATGATTATAAATGTTCCAAAAGTGACAATAGTGCTCTGAATGTTCCTGCTTCAAAGGTATTCCGGTGCTTGTGCAGATGGAAATAGTGAAATTGCGCACTCACCAGATGCGCAACTTAAATGCGCGTATAAATATAGGTCAAGATGTCCTCTCAAGGGGATCAGGGTAGAACTGATCACATGCACCCTCCCCCCCAAAAAAAACAAACCTCTCTAGCAATACACAGCAATCTGAGCATGTGGCATTTGACCACGGGTTCAGTTTGTATCAGGTGGTCATTTCAACAAGAGGAGGGGCAGAGAAGACAGGATCAAACAGCCTTTTTACACAATGCGGAGGATTAACCCCTCAGGTTCCACAGTGAGTATAACAAGAATGCTTTACTGCATATACAGACTGATTTTACTGCGCCCCCCTCCCTATTCATGATGTGCAAGCTTAATGGATCGTCGTCCCAGTCGTCGCTCACTTGTCAAAATCAGTGATCTATCACTATAATACAATGTAGTGCAGCACTAGAAAGAATATATCTAATAAGGTGCCTTTGCAATAAATATAATATAGTTCATGGATAAATGATTATAAATGTTCCAAAAGTGACAATAGTGCTCTGAAGGTGCTTGCTTCAAAGGTATTCCGGTGCTTGTGCAGATGGAAATAGTGAAATTGCACACTCACCAGATGCGCAACTTAAATGCGTATATAAATATAGGTCAAGATGTCCTCTCAAAGGGATCAGGGTAGAACAGATGGTAGGTAATCCTCCCTCTGAAGGGTATGTGGCACACTGGGTGATTCCAGGGCTTTACGGTGATCCAAGACAGCCAGAGGTCCCCTACAGGGTTTGGTGGGTACAGCTTCCTGGGTAGACAGGAGATCCCCTCTCTGGGTACTGGAATGGACCTTGAATGGGCTTAATGTCTAAGCTTCCAGCTCTGCACTCATCTCCAGCCTGGACGTCCAAACGCTACTATCTGATCTATCACTACTCTTGTCAGCCTTGTAACAGAAGAAAAGCGCCCCCCCCCATCCCTACAGTAAACCACTGCACCCAGGGCAGCCGCCCCTCCCCCACACCCCTTGTACCAGGCCTGATTGTATGCATTCCCATGCCAGCAGTCCCATATAGGCACACACAGTTGCGAGGACACAGCCTCTGTGTCCCAATGTGACATGCGTGCGGGTGCAGGTGCCACCACCTCGAATGCACCCACATTGTCAGCATGGGGAAACACGCAACACCTGTGCATCCCCATGCCGAGAACACATGGCCCTGCACAGGGCATTCAACTAATTGCCTTGTGTGAAAAGCGGCCTGAGACTTGACTACTGGTAGGAGCAGGGGCGGACTGACAACTCATGGGGCCCTGGGCAATAGGGGATCATGGGGCCCCTGTGTCCTTGCCCAAACTCAAAAAAGACTATGAAAAGGGTACCAGGGGCATCTTACGGGGCCCCCTACTGACCCCGGGCCCTCAGGCAGTGCCCGAGTTTCCAAATGGTCAGTCCGCCCCTGGGTAGGAGTGTGCCCCCACATTTCAGTGCTGGAGAGCGGAGCGGAGGACCTGGCCCACAGCTATTGCAGGACAATGGAGTAGGGCAAGTACTGGGTGATAGCTGTTTTTTTTTTTTTTGCAAGAATGAGCGATAATTTGTTTATGAGATGGGGGGGGGGGGGAGCAGCTTTAATATATTTTGATAAAAATTAAAGACTGTAAATATTTCCATTAATAACAAATTGCTGCCCCTGAGCTCCCTTATATGACCTAGAGCTTAGCCATGATATTAATGCCAGACATGAGCGTCAATGCTGACTTAACGCCTAAACTCAAAGAACATCGAAGGACACATCAATTCTGTTGCAGTGAGACAGATTTAGGCTGCGTTTGAGCTGTTTCTGCATTGCGCTTTGCACCTGCGTTTTTACCGCGTTTTGCGGGGGGGTTCCATTTTTTTTTTTGTTGCTAGGTTAAAACGCAAAACACATAAAAAATGCATCAAAAACACACTAAATGCGTTTCCATTGAAGTCTATAGAACCAAAAACGCAACTTCTTGCGTTCAAAGAAAAAATCCCTGACCCTTTCCAAAAAACGCACCAGGTGAAAACGCAGAGATGTGAACCTGTCCCATAGGAAATCATGTTAAATGGACTGTACTGCGTTTCTGCAAAAGGTGTGAACCTGGGGTCAAGGAAGATTTCAGACAGTTTAATTATACTCAGGCAGTTTCAGGCATAAACTCCCTTCCTCAGCTGCTCTAAAGTAGAATTGTAACAGAATGAAACCTGCCTATCAAAGATTTAACAATTATAATCTCGTACGGGGTGGTGCCAAACAACACATCTATTTCCAAGAAAGCACCCTCCCTTTTGGTACAATATATACCAGGCCTTGAAATTTCCACTCGCCTGCTCGCCAATGGCGAGTGGAAATTATGGTGGGGGCAAGTGTGTCCCCCAGCGCCATCTTGCTGAGCAGGCTCGGAGCTCAGGCCAGATCTGTCATTGGCACTGGGAGCCGTCAGGCTGCTCAATAGCTGAGCGCAGTGAAAGCAAAGGAAGGAGTGTGTGCTGTGCTCTCTGCTTCCCCCTAGAGTGCAGTACACGGCTCTGTGAGTGAACAACGAAGTACTGCAACTTCTTATAGGTTGTGTGTGTGTATACATGTGTGTGTGTGTTTGTGTGTATGCACGTACATGTGTCTGTATGTACATGTGTGTGTATGTATGTACATGTATCTGTGTGTATGTGTGTCTGTACATGCCTGTGTGTGTATACGTGTCTGTATGTGTGTGTTTGTTGGTGGCGAGTAACTCTTAAGACCTGGCTAGTAGCTCAAGACTTGAAATTTTAAGCCCTGATATATACAATATATATACTGTATCTCCTGCCAGCCCTATCAAACGGGAGCTGAGAGAGAGATGTAGATGATGGGACTTTAAGCGCGTCTTACAGGGAATACCACAAACAAACAAAAATAAAAACAAGAAACCTTGTTACAAATTTAAAAACGTCATAAAAGATACATCATTCCCAGCTTTCCACCAAAAATGGGACACATTACATTATGGCTTGAAGGTGTAATAACTTAAAACGTCTTGAATAAGCGTCATGGAGCTACGCGTTTCACCATAAAAAAAAGCTTTATCAGGATCCAGTAACCATTGATTAACCGCTTCCCATCCACCCTATAGCAGTAATGCTGCTACAGGGCGACACGGGTGCACAAAATCACGTATAAATACGTGATTTTGCTTTTCTGGCTATTCGCAGCCTCGGCTGTCAATCACCAGGTCCCAGCCGGTGATTACTCACCGACACCCGGTGATCGAGGATAACCGAGGGAGGGAGAGAACTGTATGTAAACAATACAGTTCTCTCCTCTGTCAGCTCCTGAACTCTGCTTTGTAGGGCTCTGCAGAGCAGAACCATACAAAGCAGTGAAGCACACGGACACAGCCCCTAGTAAAACAGCACACAGTTAACCCTTTGATCGCCCCACAAGTTAACCCCTTCCTGCCCAGTGCCATTAGTACAGTGTCAGTGCTTTTTATTAGCATTGGTCAGTGACACCAAGTTCCCCCCCCAGTGTCAGAATGCCCGCCGCAGTCCCACTATAAGTCACTGATCGCCGCCATTAATAGTAAAAATTAAAAAAACACCAGTACATATGCTGCCATTTGTAAACGCTATAACTTTCATGTAAACCATTTAATTTACACATATTGGGATTTTTTTTTTTTTTTAGCAAGCACATGTCGCAGAATACATTTTGGCCTAAATTTATGACAAAATTTTATTTTTAAAATTTTTTTTATTGGCCATGTTTAATAGCACAAAAGTCAAAAATATTGATTTTTTTTCCTCAAAATCGTCAGCCTTTTTTTTATAGCGCCAAACAAATGCTCAGGCGATCAAATACCACCAAAAGAAAGCTCTATTCGTGGGAAAAAAAGGACGTAAATTTAATTTGGGTGCAGCGTTGCATGACCGTGCAATTGTCCGTTGTAAATAACGCAGCGCCGTAATGCAAAAAATGGCCTGGTCAGGAAGGGGGGGGGGGGGGGGGGGGAGTCCGCAAGGGGTTAAAGTGTACAGTAATAAGACAATAATAGTCTGCGCACCATCAGTGCCATGCAGCTCGGGGAAGGTTCTACATGGACCCTGTTGTTACCGACAGCGGAAAAAGTTGGACGATAACAGTATGTTTTACATAAAGCCAGCTGTGTAAAACAATAGTGAATCTTGTAGTCTTAAATGAGCGTCATGGTTCTACGCGTTTCGTCCTAAAACTAGATTCATCGGGATCCAATGACCAATGATGTAACTGTGCCCAGGCACCGGGTGCCCAGGAAACGGGTGTGACATATTGTTAATATTTGGTTCTCTATGTAGTTATTAGTGATGGCGGGGCCCTTTGCGAGTGTTGGGCTGTGTCTGTTTCCTATGAAGAATTCTGTTTTGTCTTTTATTTTTTTTTTCTGAACAGAAGTCATGCAGGTCTCACCATTGTTTTTCACAGCTGTCTCTACTTAAAAGAGTGTTATCATCCAACTTTTACTGCTGCCGGTAATAACGGGGCCCCTGTAAAAACTTTCCCGAGCTGCACGTCACTGGCAGTTTGCAGACTATTATTGTCCTATTAATGTTCAGTTACATCAATGGTCATTGGATCCTCATGGACTTAGTTTTATGATGAAACGCGTAGAGCCGTGACGCTCATTTAGGACTATGAGATTTGGAGCTATGACACCTCCAAGGCATAATTTGGTATGTGTCACTTATTTGGTGGAAATCTTGGATTGATGTATCTTTTATGATGTTTTTACATTTGTAATAAATTTTCTTTGTTTTTATTTTTGTTTGTGGTTTTCGGTGTAAGGCATGCCCAATACCGATATCTCTCTCTCCCGTTTGTTAGGGCTGGCAGGCAATGGATAGTTGCGTACATTGGGCCTATCAAAAATTCTTTAGAGCACAAACTATGGGAGGAATTAACCACTTTCCCTCTGCCCTATAGCAGGAGTGTGTGCTGTCATACCCACACCACTATTGCCGGCTAGCGATGTCAATCACTGTGTCCCGGCCGGCGATTCCCGGCTGGCACTTGGCAATTGTTGGGTGCAGCTAACAGGGGGGAGACCCGTGTGTAAACAACGCAGATCTCTCTCCTGTCAGCAAGGACATGCTGTTTTGTATCTCTCTGCACAGCAGAGATACAAAGCAGCATGTCTCCCTAGTAAAACACACAGTTAACCCTTTGATCGCCCCGGATGTTAACCCCTTCCTTCCTAGTGTCATTAGTACAGTGTCATTGCTTTTTATTGGCACTGATCACTGTATTGGTATCACTGGGGATGTCAGTGGCAGTTAGTCAGTTCCCCCCAGTGTCAGAATGTCTGCCGCAGTCCCGCTATAAGTCACTGATTGCCGCCAGTATAAAAAAAAAAACTAGTATACTTGTAAGGGACCGCCTGGCGGTACCACTAGCACTCCACTGAATAGGCGTCCCCAGCGCACGGAATCTAAGTCCCAGGTTGCTTGTTCACCAGGGCCCCTGATGGTGGGGATGGACTTGGAGCCCCCCGAGACCAGGTCGTGGCTACTGGGTGCGTCCGGCAGTGGTAGTGGTATGCGCCAAGGGCTCCCGCGGGGAAGAGTCTGATGTGAGGAGGTCAGAAGACCCCACTGCAAGGGATGGATAAATGGATGAGCAAGGTCAGACGGGCCGGGTCGGTAACAGAGAGGACGGCAAGGTACAAGGCAGCGGGCATAGCATGGTCGGGTCACACGCCAGGTCAGCAACAGCAGGTCAAATCCAATCAGGGGCATTCAAGAGAGAGGTCAGGCAAAGCAAGGGTCAGAATAGGAGAAAACAGCAAGGTCAGGTACAATCCGGGTCACAACTTACAATTCACAGGTTCACAGGATGCAGGGAAGACCAGAAGGCACTGAATGACAGCTCAGGGCCATTTAAATATCCCGCCCTGCGCTGCCATTGGTGCCCAGCGGGCGGCCACGGCTTCTACTGCGCATGCGCGAACTCGAACGCCGCGGCCGGCCCGGACCTAGTGCCCGCGTCCCTGCACAGGGCGGTGCACTGCGCCTGCGCCGGGACCATCGCGGCGGGGATCGGAGAGATCCCTGACAATACTAGTATATAAAAAAAACTAGTATACTAATATAAAAAAAAACAAATAAAAATTCCAAGTATATATACCGCCATTTGTAAACGCTAAAGCTTTCACGTAAACCAATTAGCTTACACCTATTGAGATTTTTTTTTTTTTAAGCAAAGACATGGAGCAGAATACATTTTGCCTACATTTATGAAGAAATTAGATTTTTTTACATTTTTTTTATTGGATATGTTTTCTAGCAAAAAGTCAAAAATACAGCCATACCTCGGTTTATGAATGAAAATCCATTGAAAAGAATGCCTCAGTTTACAAATTTTTTTCGCAATACGAAGCAAGTTTCCCCAGGGTGCATTGCGTCTGGGAGGTTTATAGTGCCGGCCCCATGCCTTTAAAGTGCACGTTGTAAAGAGTTTTGAACAGATAAAAGACTTTTTAAAAGTTTTTTTTCTGACCTCCAGAGCGGATTAATTGGTTTTCAATGCATTCCTATGGGAAACCGCGTTTCAGTTCACAAATTTTTTTTGCAATACGAAGCAAGTTTCCCCAGGATGCATTGCGCCTGAGAGGTTTATAGCACTGGCCAAGTGCATGCTGGAGTCTGTGGGTAGCACGTGGTGTACAGTGTGGAGGTGCTGAAGCGGTTTTTGCATCGAGTTTTGGAGCCATTCTGGAAATGTTTAATCATGTCCCTGTACAGTATTTATGCCTTTAAAGTGCACTTTATAAAAAGTTTTGGATAAGACTTTTTTTTTATTTTTTTCTGACCTCCGGAACGGATTAATTAGTTTTCAATGCATTTCCGAATTAATTTTTAATCATGTCTCTGTACAGTATTTATGCCTTTTAAGTGCACTTTATAAGAGTTTTGGAACAAATAAAATCCTTTTTTTTTTCTGACTTCCGGAACGAATTGGTTTTCAATGCATTCCTATGGGAAACCGCGTTTCGGTTTACAAATTTGTCGCAATGTGAAACGTCCAGCAGAATGCATTAAATTCGTAAACCGAGGTACGCCTGTATGGTTCCTTTTTTTTAAGTTGGCGGTCTTTTTTTGTTTATAGAGCACAAAATAAAAAACGCAAAGATGATCAAATACCACCAAAAGAAAGCTCTATTTGTGGGAAAAAAGACATAAATTTCATTTGGGTGCAGCGTTGCATGACCGCGCAATTGTTAGTTAAAGTAACGCAGCGCCGTATAGCAAAAAATGGCCTGGTCAGGAGGGGGGGGGGGGCAATCCTCTAGAGGTCTGGAAGGCAAGGGGTTAAGAAATATTTGTGCAACCGCCATGGTTGTTCGACTCTTAAACTTACAACACGGAGCAGATGCCGCCCCCTCTGTTAGGCCGGCCATACATGGGTCGGTTTTCAAATGATTTTTCGCTTATTTTCCCTCTATTAGTGGGACAATGGCACCGGCCAATTTTCGTGGTTCCTCCCCAATTCGTTTATCGGGCATGCTGGAAAATTTGTAAAAAAACTACCGATTTTCAAAATCATTGGCACTATCAGATTACAGAATGAACAATGTTTTCGATCGGAAAATCATTCGGAATTCGACCCATGTATGGCCTGCTTTAATTAGGAGTGATGACTTCTCTGTTCTGTGGCAGATACAGCTCAGAGAATGGAGAGCTGGAGCTGCATTCTCCGTTCTCATAATCTGTTCCCTGTCCCCTTCTCAGCTCAGAGCAGGGAGGAGAAGGATGTTAATTCTGCATGCTCTGCTTGTGTAGTGTGATCGCTGCACGGGCAGAGAGGGATGTGAGCTGCCAGCAGACAGCTTACATTCTATGCGACAGGTCACTCCGGACAAGAATGTGCGGCAGTTTTATTTTACGGAAAACTGCCGGATCCCCTCTGTTATTTAGGTGCAGGCCTGCGGTAGTTTTTATTTCACTCTAAAATAGAAATTGGCGCAGACAGACCTAAAACAGGCCTATCTGCTCTGTAAATGCAACGCACGCCACTTCTGACAGTTTCCTGCGCCGTTATAATGACACAAAAAGCCAAATGAATCCACTGGTACAGCACAACCAGCTTTGTACCCTATACAGATCACAACTGGCGCAGCTGCTGTTTGCATGTGGCAGCACAGTGGCTAACTGGTTAGCACTTCCACCTGGCAGTACTAGGGTCATCAGTTTGAATCCCAACCAATACACCTCCTGCCTGGAGTTTGCATGTTCTCCCTGTGCCTGTGTGGGTTTCCTCTGGGTCCTCCGGTTTCCTCCCACACTCCAAAAACATGCTGATAGGTTAATTGTCCCTAGTATGTGTATGTATGAATGTGAGTTAGGGGCCTTAGATTGTACACCCCTTGAGGGTTAGGGACTGATATGAATGTACAATATGTATGTAAAGCGCTGTGTAAATTGATGGCGCTATACAAGTACCTGCTGATTAATGTCTCTGATCAGCCCTGGACACAGACACCTTGCCTCCAGGGAAGATGATTCTGGCAGCATACAAACTGGACCAAGCTAACGAAACAGTAGTGGGGTGCCGCGGCATCCAGGTTTAGCGGCATTTGAAAGCTGCAGTCCTGGAGCTGCTCATCTGAACGAGTTCTTAACTCTGTACCTGTTTTCGAGCATTCGATGAAATTCTGTCTCCCGTCTACTGGTAAATCTGTCACACAGATTTACTGGACACAGACAGATGCCTTGCCTCCAGGGAAGATGGTTCTGGCTGCATACAAACTGGACCAAGCTAATGCAGAAGTAGTGGGGTGCCGCGGCATCCAGGTTGAGCGGCATTTGAACGCTCCAGTCCAGCCCCCTGGAGCTGCTCATCTGAACGAGTTAACTTTACACCTGTTTTGGAACGTTCGATGAAATTCTGTCTCACGTCTACTGTGACGTACCTGTGCAAATCTGTATTACAAGTGCAGGGGTCCTAAATACACAATTAAAAGAGGAACTGTTGCATAGACTTTGTTAACTGACAGGCAACCGGCTTTGGTCTAATTGTGACACTAATTTATTTGATAAACGCCCCTCCATTGCATTCCTTGTCCATAGTCTGTTGTTTTCAGTCCCTTACAATGGCAGAAAAGCAGTAAAGCACAAGCAGTTCTCCAGCGCTGCTGAGAAGGAAGTAACGCCTGCATATGTAATGAGCAAACATCCATACATATAGAACTGCAAAGTAGAAACGTGGTTTTTAGTGCACCAACCCACATTGACAAGATTTTCATTAGACGGATCTGAAATACATATATTAAATAGAGAAGATGGGACTTTCAGGGTGCATGAACATGAATACCAAACATATTCAAAAGTTAGACCATTTTTATTTCGTATTTGTTTAAAAAAAAACAAAAAAAAGGAAAAATCTGATCTGAAATACATGAAGAAAAAAAAAAAAAAGCATATTCTACTTTTAAAGGATAAGTTCATCTTTGGGAACATTATACACGTTCCACCCATTTTTAGGGTGGAACGTGTAACATGTTCGCAGTGCTGCAGCCACCTCCCGATTCCCCCCGACCCCCCCGGAGAAGTTCCCCATACAAGCTGTCACTATTTGAATAGAGCGTGGCCGTGTGGGGCTCCGCCCACACAGCCGCTTTATTCATTCAGCCACAGAGTTCTGTGAATGAATGAACTACAAGTTCCGACAGCCTTAGCGGATGTCAGCTTGCAGCTATTATTATACGGGATTTATATAGCGCCATCAGTTTACGCAGAGCTTTACAGCATAAAGGGAGACAATACAATTCAATACAGAAGGAATATGAGGGCCCTGCACGTGGACCTTACAATCTTAAGCGGGGGTCTCTAAACAGTGGCCCGTGGGCCGGATGTGGCCCTTTGCTTGCTTTTATCCGGCCCTTGGGGTACTTTTCCTTCCACTGCTACGAAGCATTATTTCTTCCATTGACACCAACGATGGGGCACTATTCCTCCCACTGATACCAATGATGGCGCACTATTCCTCCCACTGACACCAATGATGGGACACTATTCCTCCCACTGACACCAATGATGGGACACTATTCCTCCCACTGATACCAGTGATGGGGCACTATTCCTCCCACTGATACCAACGATGGGGCACTATTCCTCCCACTGACACCAACGATGGGGCACTATTCCTCCCACTGACACCAACGATGGGGCACTATTCCTCCCACTGACACCAACGATGGGGCACTATTCCTCCCACTGACACCAACGATGGGACACTATTCCTCCCACTGACACCAACGATGGAACACTATTCTTCCCACTGATACCAATGATGGAACACTATTCCTTCCACTGACCCCAACGATTGGGCGCTATTCCTCCCACTGATACCAATGATGGGGCACTATTCCTCCCACTGACCCCAACAACGAGGCACTGTTCCTCCCACTGACCATAACGAAGAGGCACTCTTCCTCCCACTGACCCCAACGACGGGGCACTGTTCCTCCCACTGACACCAACAATAGGGCACTGCTCCTCCCACTGACCCCAACAACGGGACGCTGTTCCTCTCACTGACCCCAACGACGGGGCACTGTTCCTCCCACTGACCTCAACTACGGGGCACTGTCCCTCCCACTGACCCCAACGACGGGGCACTGTTCCGCCCACTGACCCCAACGACAGGACTGTTCCTCCCACTGATAACAGAAATGGGGAACTAATTACCCCACTGGAACTAACGATGGGGCACTGTTCCTCCCACTGATCACCAAGCCTAGGATATTGTTTACTCCCACCGATGTCTGGGCATTTTCCACTCCCACTGGCCACAATCTGGCCCCCATAAAGTTTGAAGGGCAGTAAACTGGCCCTTTGTTTTAAAAGTTTGAAGACCCCTGCTCTAAAGGAAGAGGGAGGTGATACAAAATGTGATAGCTGCGGGGATGATCTAGTGGAGGTGATTCAAGTACATTTCTTAAGTGCAGGTGAGATAGGCTTCCCTGAATAAGTGAGTTTTCAAGATCTGAAGGCAGACAGGGTGAGAGCTGACTGGACATACTGGGGTAGGGAGTTCCAGAGGATGGGAGAGGTTCTAGAGAAGTCCTGGAGGCAGGCATGGGAGGAGGTGAGAGAGGGAGCTAGAGAGCAAGATGTCTTGGGAGGAGCGGAGCAGATGATTTGGACGATATCTGTGGATGAGGTTGGTGACGTAGCTAGGGGCAGCGTTGTGGATGGCTTTGTTTGTTGTGGTTAATATTTTGAATTTTATAGGTTGGGCTAGTGGAAAACCAGTGATGGGATTGGCAGAGAGGGGCAGCAGTCATAGATCGGCTAGTGAGGTGTATGAGTCTAGCAGCAGCATTCATAATAGACTGAAGGGGGATGTCCTGTGGCAGGCTAGGTTCACACCTATGCAGCTTGCATTTGCTCCATTTCTGCAGTGCTTTTTGCGTTGTTTTTGCATATGCATTTGACTTTTTTTTCTTATTGCTAGGCAGATTTAAAATGCAAAATATATAAAAACTGCACTACATGCTTTTCTGCAGCGTTCCATTGAAGGCTATAGAACCAAAAACACGACTTTTTGCATTTTAAAAAAAGTCCATGACCCTTTCCAAAAAAAAAAAAAAAAACAGAAAAAAAAAAACACACCAGGTCAAAACACAGAGATGTGAACATGTCCAATAGGAAATCATGTTAAATGGACTGTACTGTTTCTGCAAAACACTGCAGGAAACCGCTTAGGTGTGAACCTAGGGTCAAGGTAGGCCAGCGAGGAGGGAGTTGCAGTAATCGAGGCGGGATATAACCAAGGTGTGGATAAATTGTTTGGTGGTGTCATTGGTCAGGAAGGGGCAGATTCTGGAAATTTTGCAGATGTTGCCAGGATTTAGCCAGTGATTGGAGATGGGGCCAGAAGAAGAGGTCAGAGTCTAGGATTACATCTAGCGCCCTGACATGTATGGAAGGACCAATGGTTGTTATTGATCTTAATGGTAAAGTCATGAGTGGGGAATTGGGGAGGTAGAAATATTACAAGCTCAGTTTTAGAAACAATTCTCAATGAACTACCACAACGCTGTGGAGTTGTGCTGTACAGCCTCCTGCAACCAAAAATAATAGACACTTTTTTTTTTTTTTTTTTACATAAAAAAAAAAAAAAATGTATTTATTATTTTTGGTCAAAATCTGAACTTTAACCACTCACCTACCGGGCACTTATACCCCCTTCCTGCCCAGGCCAATTTTCAGCTTTCAGCGCTGTCATACTTTAAATGACAATTGCAACACTGTACCCATATGAATTTTTTTACTTTTTTTTGTGACAGATAGAGCTTTCTTTTGGTGGTATTTAATCACCTCGGGGTTTTTTATTTTTTGCTAAACAAACTAAAAGCCACTGAAAATTTTGAAAAAAAAAACTTTTCTTAGTTTTTGTTATAAAATTTTGTAAATAAGTGACTTTTCTCCTTCACTGATGTGCGCTAATGAGGCTGCAGTGATGGGCACGGATGAGAAGGGACTGGTAGGTGGCACTGATGGGCATTGACAGGCATCACTGAAAGGTAGCACTCATATATGGCACTGATAGGTGACACTGAAAGGCAGCTCAGATGGGCACTGATATGTGGCATTGATGTGCACTGGTAGGCACTGATAAGCACAGACAGGTGGCAATGCTGGGGCTACACTGATCATCAGTGCTCTGATGATCAGTGTACATGTCCACTCCGAGGAATGCCGATTACCGGCTCTCCTCTCCTCTGTCAGCGTGACAGCTCGTGAGGAGACAAATGCCGATAATCGGCATTTCCCTATTTACATGTGATCAGCTATGATTGGACACAGCTGATCACATGACCAAGCCGACATCTTTGGCTCCTTCCATTGACCCGCTGTGTCCGAGAGACACAGCGCACCATGCTCCCGATGCCACGCATGCACGGTTAGAATGGGAGGACATCATATGACGTCCTCCCAGAACGAGAAAACCACCTTGCGCCCGTCATTTCCTTATATGGCGGGCGGGAGGTGGTTAAGGTCTCAAAAAAAAAAACAAAAAGAAAAAAAAAATAACCAAAATATCATCCAGCAATAAAATGCACCATGAATGTCTAGTACAAGGGTGTCAAACTGGCAGCCCTCCAGCTGTTACAAAACTACAAGTCCCATCATGCTTCTGCCTTTGGGAGTCATGCTTGTAACTGTCAGTCTTGCAATGCCTCATGGGACGTGCAGTTTGGCAACAGCTGGAGAGCCGCCAGTTTGACACCCATGCTTGACGTCTGCTGTTTTTGGGTGTGTGCTTTCATTTGAACAAAGTTTTCGAACTGCAGCAAGGACTCTGGCCAGTGTCCCCATTGTTAGTTCCTGGCAAACGACCTATCGCATACTGTACACCACAATACCCTCCAATAGCTTGTCCTCCCCCTCCACATAGGAATCCTTTGCTAGGAAGGCTATAGGAAAGGACTAGCTACTGTACCTAAAACAGCTATAGGACTGTCCATAGACACAAGGGCAAAGATTGACCAAGTGGAGTGCACAGAATCTGCTGTAGCTGTGCATAGTAACCAATCAGCTTTTAACTTCAGCCTGTTCAATTAAGCTTTGACAATAAAGCCTGGAAGCTGATTGGGTTACTAATCAGACCTGCACCAGATTCTGTGTGCTCTGTCTTTCCCACCGCCCGTCCGCCCTACAGCAGAAATACTGCTACAGGGCGGCACAGGTGCGCAAAATCATGTATACATGATTTTTTGCATTTCCAGGTGGGGGGGGGGGAGGGTAAAGATAACCACCTTAGAGCCAATTCACACAAAAATGCATTCCGGATACATTTTTGCTTACAGTTCACACCACACGTAGTTCCGGTGCAGTTTACGGTGTTCCAGTATGGGTCTATGCAGAAAATATGCAGCATGTTCTACTTTTTTTCTACACCGAAAACTGACTGCACTGGTGTGAACTAGGGACATGGGAATAAATGGAAAACACTGTGCATGTATTTTTGATACGGGGGGGAAGTGCACTGAACTGCAACTAGTGTGAACTAGCCCTAAGGGCCGGTTCACACTATAAAAACAGTCCAGATGTGTTTTTGCATGCACGTTATTGACGAGTTCTGGTGCGTTTTTGATGCATTCCAGTGTGGTTTTTCCCCTTTTTCTTCAATGTAAATATGGACATGTGTGGTTTTTTTGGTGCTTTCCAGTGCATTTTGATGCATTTTACTGCATTCCAGTACAGTTCTGTGCAGAAAAAATGCAGTCTGTTCTATTTTTTTTTTCTACAGCCGGAATGCACTGGAACTGCAAGCTCTGATGTGAACTATGACAACCACATAACCTACTTTCTGAGCGTTTTGGATGCAGAAAAAAAAAGCAACTGAAATGCATGTAGCATGAACTGGCCCTTAGGCCGGAATATATCACATGTGATTCACACAGGAACCGCACCGCATTTCTGTGAAAATCACATGCGAACTGTGTGCGGTGCGATTGGAGTGCCATACCTTTTGCATGACTCCAATTGCACCGCATCTGCACCAAAAAGGTGCAGGATTCTTTTTTTTGGTCCGCACTAGAATCGGACATGTGATCATCAATCAATGCGATTCTGCACATCACACCGCATTTTGCAGACCAATTTGGGGTGTTGTTAACTTAACATACACACCCGCAGCAGTTCGCACGAATGGGCTGCGATTGTGATGCAGTGCGGAATTTACACAGAAAATGCTGCGAATTCCGCACCGCATCAGTGTGAACCCAGGCTTAATGTTTTTTTTTTTTGTCTGCCACTATACGCCTATAGTGTGCATGGACACATAGGCTAGCATAGAGGGGAGCTAACAGGCAGAGAAAAATAAAAGCTCAAGAACAGCTCTTACACCTGAAGGAGCAGCTTCTTTGAGCTGCACTGTGCAGGAGACCAAATCACATCCTAGCTTTGTATTTTCCTCTACAGTGTTCTTGTAGCAAGAAATAGCTTTTATTACTCCCTATGCTATCAGCAGGATGGCTAAGATCTTGGAGGTCATTTGCGGTCAATGAACTACACATCCCAAGAAAAGGTACGTCTTCATAGTGGAAAAAAAACAAAAAAACAAAACAAAAAAAACAAAAAACAAAAAAAAGCTAAAAAGAAGTCTAGACAACCCCCATAAATGAAAATCAGCCACAGCACAAAACAGAAATGAAACGTTTTATTATTTATGCCCACAGTGGAATGGACGCATTGCTGGGATTCAGACATCTAGGTTTCCTCATCCACACGGGACATTCGAGTTAAGTCTTTTAGCCAGCGCTAAGTGCAAAAATTAAACTCCATTCAAGAAAAGCTTCTTCAAGGCGGGATGCAGTGCCTGAGTAATCGTAGATCTAAGGCACGTACGGCTTCTAGCCTTCCCTCTCCTCCGCGGCCTCCTTACAATCATTGGTCTCAGGGCTCAAACACTGGACACAGCCCTGATACAGGTAGATAGTTAGTGGTGGAACTTCTTGCTGGGGTCATTGGCGTGGTCAAGCAGGAGCTGGCAGGGGGTGAACTGACTTCCGTACACGCTTTCATATTTCCTCATCTTCTCCACAATACGCTTTGCTCCATAGGCGTCCGTGTATCTGAATGGACCTGTGTGGCGCAGATACAAGGGTTTCATATGTAAAGCAAAAAAATCACAGCTGCTGAGCAGGTAGAGAATGTGGATAATCAAAACTTTTACTTCCGAGCTGACACTGTAGAGTAATGTGCATTGGAAAACTAAACTTTCTAGATAAAACTGTTTTACAAATCTGTCTGGAATACAAACACACACACACCAAAAAATTAGAATATCGTGCAAAAGTTCATTTATTTCAGTAGTGCGGGAGTACCCGCACCCCACAGCATGTGCGGCAATGGAGGGGAGTGGGCATCTACTTGCCAATCCAGCTAGTGTGTGTGGATAATGCTCCCATGACATATCCTCTTCACCAAACTGGGGGGCTGTCGGCCAGGGGTAATACTGTGACTATAGGCATCCGGACATATGTATCCCCCGGGAGCCGTTTAACTCGCTGGCCACCCCGGTCCAGGATGGTGCATCGTTGTGACCAACTGAGCGCAGAGTTAGCGGTCTACATGCACTCGATGGTCAGACTGGGGTGATCACTGGATCTAGATTATCCAGCCCATCGCCTACCCCAGAAATAGATAGAAAATCTCCGCTGGAAACGAAAAAATCCCAGGAAAAAAAAAAGATAAGAAAAAAAGCCATGGGACCACAGTTCCCAGCATAAGATCACATCCATAATCCTGGAGACACTAGGCAGCATGTCTGACGGCCTATAGCAGAGAGGGGTTTTATGCCCAGAGGAGACTGCCCATAGGAGGTGCCAAGTTGCAGTGTTTTTTTTCTTGCTGCCTAGTGTCCTACTCCTGTAGGTGGAGCTATGCAACCCTGTTTGGTAAGTAATGGATAAAGAAGCTGTGTCCTTCAATGAACTCAGACACACACACACACACACACACACACACACACACACACACACACACACACACACACACACCTCGAAAAATGATCGTGCAAAAGTTCATTTATTTCAGTAATGCAACTTAAAAAGTGAAACTAATACAGTGGGGCAAAAAAGTATTTAGTCAGCCACCAATTGTGCAAGTTCTCCCACTTAAAAAGATGAGAGAGGCCTGTAATTGGCATCATAGGTAGACCTCAACTATGAGAGACAAAATGAGAAAACAAATCCAGACAATCACATTGTTATATATCCTTTGTTGGCAATACCAGAGGTCAGACGTTTCCTGTAAGTCTTCACAAGGTTGGCACACACTGTTGCTGGTATGTTGGCCCATCCTCCATGCAGATCTCCTCTAGAGCAGTGATGTTTTGGGACTGTCGCTAGGCAACACGGACTTTCAACTCCCTCCAAAGGTTTTCTATGGGGTTGAGATCTGGAGACTGGCTAGGCCACTCCAGGACCTTGAAATGCTTCTTACGAAGCCACTCCTTCGTTGCCCGGGCGGTATGTTTGGGATCATTGTCATGTTGGAAGACCCAGCCACGTTTCATCTTCAATGCCCTTGCTGATGGAAGGAGGTTTGCACTCAAAATCTCACGATACATGGCCCCATTCATTCTGTCCTGTACATGGATCAGTCGTCCTGGTCCCTTTGCGGAGAAACAGCCCCAAAGCATGATGTTGCCACCCCCATGCTTCACAGTAGGTATGGTGTTCTTTGAATGCAACTCAGCATTCTCTCTCCTCCAAACACGACGAGTTGTGTTTCTACCAAACAGTTCTATTTTGGTTTCATCTGACCATATGACCTTCTCCCAATCCTCTTCTGGATCATCCAAATGCTCTCTAGCAAACTTCAGACGGGCCCGGACATGTACTGGCTTAAGCAGGGGGACACGTCTGGCACTGCAGGATCGAGTCCCTGGCGGCGTAGTGTGTTACTGATGGTAGCCTTTGTTACGTTGGTCCCAGCTCTCTGCAGGTCATTCACTAGGTCCCCCCGTGTGGTCCTGGGATTTTTGTTCACCGTTCTTGTGATCATTTTGACCCCACGGGGTGAGATCTTGCGTGGAGCCCCATATCGAGGGAGATTATCAGTGGTCTTGTATGTCTTACATTTTCTAATTATTGCTCCCACAGTTGATTTGTTCACACCAAGCTGCTTGCCTATTGCAGATTCAGTCTTCCCAGCCTGGCGCAGGTCTACAATTTTGTTTCTGGTGTCCTTTGACAGCTCCTTAGTCTTCACCATAGTGAAGTTTGGAGTGTGACTGTTTGAGGTTGTGGACAGGTGTCTTTTATACCGATAACAAGTTCAAACTGTGAGAGCCAGAAATCTTGCTTGTTTGTAGGTGACCAAATACTTATTTTCCACCATAATTTGCAAATTCTTTCCAAATCAGCCAATGTGATTGTCTGGATTTTTATTTCTCATTTTGTCTCTCATAGTTGAGGTCTACCTATGATGCCAATTACAGGCCTCTCTCATCTTTTTAAGTGGGAGAACTTGCACAATTGGTGGCTGACTAAATACTTTTTTGCCCCACTGTATATGAGATAGACTCATTACATCCATAGCAAGATAGTTCAAGCCGTGATTTGTCATCATTGTGATGATTATGTCTTACAGCTCATGAAAACCCCAAATCCACAATCTCAGAAAATGAGAATATGAAAAGGTGCAATATTCTCAACTCAAAGTGTCCCACTCTAATCAGCTAATTAAACCATAACACCTGCAAAGGGTTCCTGAGCCTTTAAATGGTCTCTCAGTCTGGTTCAGTAGGAATCACAATCATGGGAAAGACTGCTGACCTGACAGTTGTGCAGAAAACCATCATTGACACCCTCCATAAGGAGGGAAAGCCTCAAAAGGTAATTGCAGTAGAAGTTGGATGTTCCCAAAGTGCTGTATCAAAGCACATTAATAGAAATTTATGTGGAAGGGAAAAGTGTGGAAGAAAAAGGTGCACAAGCAGCAGGGATGACCGCAGCCTGGAGAGGATGGTCAGGAAAAGGCCATTCAAAAGTGTTGGGGACTTTCACAAGAAGTGGACTGAGGCTGGAGTCAGTGTATCAAGAGCCACCACACACAGACGGATCCTGGACATGGGCTTCAAATGTCGTATTCCTCTTGTCAAGCCGCTCCTGAACAACAAAGAACGTCAGAAGCATCTAAACTGGGCTAAAGAAAAACAGACCTGGTCTGTTGCTCAGTGGTCCAAAGTCCTCTTTTCTGATGAGAGCAACTTTTGCATCTCATTTGGAAACCAAGGACCCAGAGTATGGAGGAAGAATGGAGAGGCACACACTGCAAGATGCTTGAAGTCCAGTGTGAAGTTTCCACAGTCTGTGTTGATTTGGGGAGCCATGTCATCTGCTGGTGTTGGTCCACTGTGCTTCATTAAATCCAGGGTCAACGCAGCAGTCTACCAGGAGATTTTGGAGCACTTCATGCTTCCTTCCACAGACGAGCTTTATGGGGATGCTGACTTCATTTTCCAGCATGACTTGGCACCTGCCCACACTGCCAAAAGCACCAAAACCTGGTTCAAGGACCGTGGGATTACTGTGCTTGATTGGCCAGCAAACTCGACTGACCTGAACCCCATAGAGAATCTATGGGGCATTGCCAAGAGAAAGATGAGAGACATGAGAGCGAACAATGCAGAAGAAGCATCCTGGTCTTCCATAACACCTCAGCAGTGCCACAGGCTGATAGCTTCCATGCCACGCCACATTGAGGCAGTAATTGCTGCAAAAGGGGCCCAAACCAAGTACTGAGTACATATGCATGCTTCTACTTTTCAGAGGTCCGATATTCTATGTACAATCCTTGTTTTATTGATTGCATGTAATATTCTAATTTTCTGAGATTGTGGATTTGGGGTTTTCATGAGCTGTCAGCCATAATCATCACAATTATGACAAATCACGGCTTGAACTATCTTGCTTTGCATGTAATGAGTCTATCTCATATATTAGTTTCACCTTTTAAGTTGCTGCACTGAAATAAATGAACTTTTGCACAATATTCTAATTTTTGGAGTTTCACCTGTATGTCTGAAGTTTAGATTTAGGAAAATTTGCACAGAGTTCAGTCTGCAAACACTATGTCTAGATACGGCAAATGAAAGGTAAATACACATTTGCAAAGAATGGATATCCTTGCAGCTCCCCCCCCAATCCCCTCACATTCTCTATTGTGGAAAACAACCATATAACTACGTCAGTGAATGTTTCCTGCTGACATAGTGCTGCCTTCCAGATATAGCAGCACAGAAAGTGCTAATAGATCAAATACGATCTTACCTCCAAGGCATGGCGGGAAGCCCAGGCCAAACACAGCACCGATATCTCCCTCAACTGGATTGCTCAAGATTCCTTCCTGCAAGCACATGATGGCTTCATTCACAAACCGGGTGACCAGACGCAGCTGGATGTCCTCATCGGTGCAGCTGCGACAAAAAAAAAAAAAAAAGGATACAGTAAAACAGGGTTTCTCGACCAGGGTTCCGTGGAACCCTAAGGTTCCTCCAGAAGTTGCCAGGGGTTCCTTGATCAATGAGCAATTTTTTTTTTACCTCCCACTGACAATCATTGATCTTTTTAGCTATATCTTTCCAATGACCACAATTGTAAGGAGCATTCTTCCCAATGACCATCTTAGTAATGTATCAGGAGTTATAGATATAGTCATTTTTAGCAGGGGTTCTGTCAGATTGGAAAGTCATTTCAAAGGTTCCTCTGTGTTGAAAAGGGTGAGAAAGACTGCAGTAAAAAAAAGTGTCTTTTAACCCCTCGCCTACAGGGCCCTTATACCCCTTCCCGCCCAGGCCAATTTTCAGCTTTCAGCGCTGTCACACTTTCAATGACAATTGTGCAGTCATTGTACTCATAACATTTCTATCAATTTTTTTTTTGGCAGATCGAGCTTTCTTGTGGTGGTATTTAATCACCTCTCGGTTTTTTTTTTTTGCTAAACAAAGCAAAAACTGAAAAAAAAAAAAAAAAGAAAACCATGTTTCTTAGTTTGTTATAAAATTTTGTAAACAAGTGTTTTTTCTCCTTCACTGATGTGCGCTAATGAGGCTGCACTGATGGGCACTGATAGGCTGCACTGATGGGCATTGACAGGCATCACTGATGAGCACTGATAGGCATCACTCATGCGGCACTGATAGGCAGCACTGACAGGTGGCACTGAAAGGCAGCTCAGATGGGCACTGATATGTGGCATTGATGTAGCACTGATGGAGCTGCACTGATCATCAGTGTCCTGATGATCAGTGTACATGTCCCCTCTGAGTAATGCCGATTACCGGCTCTCCTCTTCTCACGAGCTGTCAGCGTGACAGCTCATGAGGAGAGGAATGCCGATAACCGGCATTTCCTTATTTACATGCGATCAGCTGGGATTGGAAACAGTTGATCACATGACAGAGCTGACGTTCTTCGGCTCTTTCCGCTGTGTCCCAGGGACACAGCGCACCACCGATCGCTGCGCTGCACGCCCCCGGGGGCGCGCACATGCGGTTTGAGTGGGAAGATGTCATATGACGTCCTCCCAGAACGAGAGAACAGCCTTGCGCCCGTCATTTCCTTATATGGCGGGCGGGAGGCGGTTAAAGACCAAATGTCACTCACACTATTTAAGTTTCCGTGGTTCTGGCAAGTTGAATAACCTTCCTGCTTCTTATATGAACTAGTACGGTGAGATAGACAGACCTGGGAGTTCTGGCGGGGGAGGGGTAACTACAATGAAAATAAAGAGCTCTCCTGGAGCATTTCAGTCTCTGATAGCGGATCTGAAGCACACAATTAACTATGGGTGGCAAGGAACTGTCAGAAAATCTCCAGGATAAGGTAGTGGACAGGCACAAGTCAGGAGATGGATATAAAAACATTTCAAAGGCTTTATCAATGCCTAGAAGCACGGCGAAGTCTATTGTCAAGCAGTGGAAGGTATCTGGTACAGCACAGACCCTCTCTGGATCAGGACGTCACTCCAAACTGAATGAAAGAGCCAGGCGGAAACTGGTCAGAGAGGCGACCAAGAGGCCTACAGCAACTCTGAAGCCGTGTCAGGACACAGTGGTCATTGTGACAACAATATCACAAATGTGGCTTGTAAGGAAAGGTTGCAAGAAAAAAGCCGATCCTCAAGAAAGGCCACATGCAGCCTCCACTGAGCTTTGCCAAAAACGCACCTTGAAGATTCTGAGGCTGCATGGAAAAAGGTGTTCTGGTCAGATGAAACGAAGATTTAATTATTTTGCCTTAACACTAAATGATACAGTTAGGTCCATATATATTTGGACACAGGTACAATTTTAGTTTTTGTCAGGTATTTACCAAAACATATTCAAGTTATAGTTATATAATGGATATGAACTGAAAGCGCACACTCTCAGGTTTAACTTGAGGGTATGTACATCCAAATTGGAGGAAGGGTTTAGGAATTACAGCTCTTAAGAGTAGCCATCCCCCCTTTTTCAAGGGACCAAAAGTAATTGGACAATTGACTCAAAAGCTGTTTCATGGCCAGGTGTGGGCTACTCCATTATTTCTTCACAAATTAAGCATAGAAAAGGTCTGGAGTTGATTCTAAGTGTGGTATTTGCATTTGGAATCTACTGCTGTGAACCCACATTATGCGTTCAAAGGAGCTGTCCATGCAAGTGAAAACAGGCCATAAGGCTTCAAAAACTAAAACAAATCCATCAGAGACATAGCAGCAACATTAGGAGTGGCCAAACAAACAGTTTGGTACATTATGAGGAAAGAAGAATGCACTGGTGAGCTCAGCAACATAAAAAAGGTATGGATGTCCACGGAAGACAACAGTGGTATATGATCGCAGGAACCTCTCTATGGTAAAGAAAAACCCATTCACAACATCCAGACAAGTGAAGGACACTCTCCAGGAGGTGAGCGTATGATTGTCAAAGTCTACAACAAGAGAAGACTTCACGAGAGCAAATACAGACTGTTCACCACAATGTGAAAACCATTCATAAGCCTGACGAATAGAAAAGGCAGATTAGACTTTGCCAACAAAACATCTAAAAAAGCTAGGTCAGTTCTGGAAAAGCATTCTTTGGATGGATGAAACAAAGATGAATCTGCACCAGAATGACGGGAAGAAAAAAAGTGTGGAGAAGGCTTGGAACAGCTCATGATCCAAAGCACACAACATCATCTGTAAAACATGGTGGAGGCGGTGTGATGGCATGGGTGGAGGCAGTGTGATGGCATGGGCATGCATGGCTTCCAGTGGCACTGGGTCATTGGTGTTTATTGATGATGTGACAGAAGACGGAAGCAGCCGGATGAATTCTGCAGTGTTTACAGATATACTGTCAGCCCAGATTCAGCCAAATGCAGCAAAGTTGATTGGACAGCACTTCACAGTACAGATGGACAATGATCCAAAACACACTGCAAAAGCAACCCAGGAGGTTTTGAAGGAAAAGAAGTGGAATATTCTGCAATGGCCGAGTCAATCACCTGATCTCAACCCAATTCAGCATGGATTTCACTTGCTGAAGGCAAAACTAAAGGCAGAAAGACCCACAAAGAACAACTGAAGACAGCTGCAGTTAGAGCCTGGCAAAGCATCAGAAAGGAGGAAACCCAGTCTTTGGTGATGTCCATGGGTTCCAGACTTCAGGCAAAGCATCAGAAAGGAGGAAACCCAATCTTTGGTCATGTCCATGGGTTCCAGACTTCAGGCAGTCATTGCCAGTAAGGATTCTCAACAAAACATTTTATTTACGATTATATTAATTTGTCCAATTACATTTGAGGCCCTGAAAATGGAGGGACTGTGTATAAAAATGGTTGCACTTCCTAACATTTGTACTTGACATATATGTTCAACCCCTTGAATTGAAGCTGAAAGTCTGCACTTCAATATCATTTGGATTGTTTCGTTTTAATTTATTCTGGTATCATACAGAGCAAAAAGAATTAAAATTGTGCCTGTGTCCAAATATATATGGATCTAACTGTATGTCTCGGTGGAAATCCAATCCAGTTCCCCATACAAATAACACCATTCTTACAGCCAAGCATGGAGGGGGGATATCCTGTTATGGAGGTTTCTCTACAGCAGGGTTTGGAGAACTCGTAAGGAGAGAAGAAAAAAAAATGTACGGGGCAAATCCTGTCACATTCTGGGAGGAAAATCTGCTGCCTTCTGCCAGAACATTGCCAATGGAAAGGTGGTTTACCTTCCAACAGGACAATGAGAAAAATCACACAGGAAAAATTAGCCTACAGTGGTTGGAAGAGAAAAAGGTAAATGCCCTTGCATGGCCTAGTCAGAACCCAGACCTAAACCCCATTGAAAACTGGAATGACTTGAAAAGTGCAGTCCACAAACGGTTCCCATAAAATTGAACTGAACGTCAATTCTGCAAAAAAACAGGCAAATATTGCAAAGTCTAGATGTGCAAAGTTAGCAGAGACAAATCCCAACAGACTAAACGCTGGAATTAAAGCAAAAGGAGGTGCAACAAGTTGGTGACATGTTGGTGTTATATCTTTCACTTGGATGTTATAATTTGCACTGAGTACATACAGCTGGATAAAACAAAAAATTTGCCTGTCTTCATTTCAGGCTGCAAAGCAATAAAAGTGATTATTTTAAATCACTTCCAAAATAAGATGGACGTAATCCGTAAGGACATCGCCAATGCTCAACCTACCTCCCCACCTAGCCTCCCTCCCACTATAACCCCATCAACTCGCCCACCTCACCACTTGCCCCCTTGACCCTGTCCCCACACAACACCTACAGTCACCCTCCTCCTCCATCCTACGCTCCCTCACCCACATCTTCAATCTCTCCCTCTCCACTGGTGCATTCCCCTTCCCCTAAAACACGTGCACCTCACCCCCAAACTCAAAAAACCCTCCCTGGACCCCACCGACCTGAACAACCTTAGACCCATCTCACTGCTGCCATTTACGTCTAAGCTCCTTGAGCGCTTAGTCTACAATCGCCTATGTGCCCACCTTACTGACAACAACCTCCTTGATCCACTACAGTCTGACTTCTGTCCCCTACACTCCACCGAAACCGCTCTACTCAAAATCACTCAATGACCTGCTAACCGCCAAAGCTAATGGCCACTACTCAGTCCTCTTACTCCTTGACCTCTCTGCGGCCGTCGACACAGTTGACCACCCCCTCCTCTTTAATAAACTACACTCCCTTGGCATCAGAGACTCCGCTCTCTCCTGGCTCTCCTCCTATCTATCCCAACGCTCCTTCAACGTTACCTCTAACGCTACCACCTCCCCCTCTCTCTGTTGGGGTCCCCCAAGGCTCTGTCCTCGGGCCCCTTCTCTTCTCCATCTACACCTCCTCCCTCGGCAAACTGATACACTCCCACGGCTTCAACTATCACCTCTACACCGATGACACGCAAATTTACCTCTCCACCCCTCACCTCACCCCTTCATTCTCCGCCCGTATCGCCCTCCTAGTGAACGACATATCAGACTGGATGTCGCTCCATTTCCTCAAGTTGAACCTTTCCAAAACCGAGCTCCTAATTTTCCCGCCAGCCCGCGCCCCCCCCCCATCCTCTCCATCACGACCAACAATGCCCCCATCAGTCCCACCCCGCAAGCCAAAGTCCTAGGTGTCACTCTAGAGTCAAACCTGTCCTTCCAACCCCATGTCCAATCGTTGGAAAACTCATGCAGGCTCCACCTCCGCAACATCTCCAAAATACGTTTGTTCCTAACCCAAGACACTACTAAACAACTCGTTCACTCCCTTATTATCTCACGTCTGGACTACTGCAACTCCCTTCTCACCAGCCTACCTCATCACAGACTATCCCCGCTTCAGTCTATCCTGAACTCAGCGGCCAGACTCATCCACCTTACCAACCGCTCCGTATCCGCCACCCCCCTGTCATTCCCTCCACTGGCTCCCGATTGCCCAACGCATTAAATTCAAACTACTAACACTGACATACAAAGCCATTCATAACGCTGCCCCAAACTACCTCACCGACCTGATACCCAAATACCACCCAACCCGTAATCTTCACTCCTCACAAGACCTCCTACTTTCTAGCTCCCTGGTCTCCACCTCCCACGCCCGACTGCAGGACTTCTCCAGGACTTCCCCCCCATCCTCTGGAACTCACTACCCCAATCCATCAGACTGTCACCTACCCTCCTCACCTTTAGACTCACCCTGAAAACCTCTCTCTTCAGGGAAGTGTCAGGGCAGGAGCTGGGAAACAGACAGGCAGGCCTAATATCAATGTAACGCACAGGCTGACGACAACCACCACCCACAGACCGAAGTCCCTCAGGGCGCGGAGTCTAAGTCCCAGGCTGCCCTTCACCAGGGCCCCTGATGGTGGGGATGGACTTGACGCAGCCAGGAACCAGGTCGCGGCCCCTGAGGCACCCCAGCTGCGGTAATGGCCGCCGCCAATGGCGTGTAGCTAGTGGTAAAGACAATAGAGTAGTCGGACAGGCCGGGTCAACAACAACGAGACAAAAACGGTACAGGACAGCAGACGAGAATCACAGGTCACGAGCCGGGTTCAGCAACGGAGGGTCAGATCAAAGGAGAACACAAAGAATGGTCAGGTCACAAGCCGAGTCAGATTCCAGGAGCGTCACGAGAGTCAGAACAGAGTAACAGCAACACAAAGACACAAGTGCAAAGAGCATGTGCGGAACACAGGCTTATTTGTCATCAGCCACACCCCTCTGGGGGATGGACCTCAGAGACCTGAAGGCATAAAAGATTCCCACCATGCTCTGCAGAAATCCAAGATGGATGCCAGCACATGGAGTAACATAACCTCTGGTAAAAAGGTAGGACCTTGACAGGAAGCCTACCCCACCCTCACCTAACAGCCAATCTCCTCCACTCCATCCCCCACAGCCACTCCCTCCTGTACCACTATCCCCTCCCTCCTAGATTGCAAGCTTGAAAGAGCAGGGCCCTTGAACCCCTCGTGTTTTGTTTTGTTTTGTTACTGTATTGTCTAATGTACTGTCCCCCACTATATTGTACAGCGCTGAGCAAACCTTTTAGCACCATATAAATACTGTATAATAATAATAATAAAAGGGGGGTGACTGTTCTATACCTATTGTAAATAACCAGCAAGCAGGGCAAAGCACTTTTTCTTTCTTTTGGTACACTCCCTGACCCTTTTTTTTTAAGCTATAAACTGAGGGAGCTGCTGCCATTTCTTTTGTTTAATCATATTAAGACTTACACTTCAGGTCTGGCCTGCAGCTTGAATTTCGCCAGAAGTTCCTCTGTACCAGAGTTGATGGCTCTGTCCTTCACTCCCTGCTGGTAGATGTAGAAGCCTTTCCCGGATTTACGGCCTGCGACAAAAACACAAGGATGTTCAGGCTCTGCGTTCATGAGGCTGCGTTCACAAAGGCAATGAAAGTGCCAATTTCATGCGGAAAAAAGGATTCCAATAACATATTTCAGCAGGAGAATTGAATAATAGGTTAAAATTATCAAGAGGTAAATAACCAGGTTAAAATAACTCTTCCATGTAAAATACAGCTTATGGAATATAATCCTCATTTAGATGTTATAAATAATGCACAGGCACACCATAAACAAGGTCTCCTCCATTCACCATAAACAAGGTCTCCTCCATTCACCATAAACAAGGTCTCCTCCATTCAACATGACCAGAAGCATAAGTGAGGTCCCCAGGGCTCCTGCCTGCAACTAAGTGTAAGTATACAAACGATATATAGCAGATGAACCTTGACATTTTCTCTCCTCTAGTGCTGAGAAATCAGAGCTTTCTCATGCTGTACCTGGTTCTCTCAGCCAGCACCGCCATCTTCTCTTTGGTCAGGACACTGAGGACAGAGAGCCAGGTAACAAGCATTTTCAGAACAAGGGGAGCAATGGTAGCCCCATGTTTCTCCAAGGAATGGAGTCATTTAATCATCTTGTATAAAGGGGTTCAGAACACATGGGTACTCAAAATGGGTTAACAAATAGAGGCGTGGCAGTCCAGCAAGTGCCAATTCTGAATATCAAATTGCCAAACCCCCACCCCTTCCCCATCACCTGCTTAAAGCAGTCGGTTGAAGCCAGCATGTAAAAAGAAAAAAAATACTTACCTGTCCACTGTATGCTGTGGTTTCACTTTCTGATCCCTTCGTCCCTGCAGAGCACAGTACTGGCACACAGATAAGTCTACGCATCTGTTCAGAATGACTGAAAAACTTCTATGTAGCCTACTAATATTTCCTCAACTATTATTTGGCAGGACTGTACAGTATTGATTACAGACTGCCTAAAAGGGAAAGAATCAACAGATCTGTGAACGAAAACCTGGAACAAGCACCTAAACTGTAACAAAAATCATAAAATGTGAATATGTTGAGAATTAACATTTCCTTTAAGCATTTTATTAAATCAAACCTTTCGGCTAAAAATTACAAAAATATCCTCTCTCCTCCTCAATATTAAAAATATGACTTTTTTCTTTTTTATATATGTCAGGGCTAGTAAATATCTCGTTTTTTTTTTTTTTTTAATCCTTTGCTTACAACCCCCTCCTATTCCTCATAGCCCGTCTTGGAGATCACAACATTTCAGCTAATTCCTGCAGCCAACCAGGAGGCGGCAGTTTTGTTCCTGCAGCCTACCAGGAGGCGGCAGTTTTGTTCCTGCAGCCTACCAGGAGGCGGCAGTTTTGTTCCTGCAGCCTACCAGGAGGCGGCAGTTTTGTTCCTGCAGCCTACCAGGAGGCGGCAGTTTTGTTCCTGCAGCCTACCAGGAGGCGGCAGTTTTGTTCCTGCAGCCTACCAGGAGGCGGCAGTTTTGTTCCTGCAGCCTACCAGGAGGCGGCAGTTTTGTTCCTGCAGCCTACCAGGAGGCGGCAGTTTTGTTCCTGCAGCCTACCAGGAGGCGGCAGTTTTGTTCCTGCAGCCTACCAGGAGGCGGCAGTTTTGTTCCTGCAGCCTACCAGGAGGCGGCAGTTTTGTTCCTGCAGCCTACCAGGAGGCGGCGGTTTTGTTCCTGCAGCCTACCAGGAGGCGGCGGTTTTGTTCCTGCAGCCTACCAGGAGGCGGCGGTTTTGTTCCTGCAGCCTACCAGGAGGCGGCGGTTTTGTTCCTGCAGCCTACCAGGAGGCGGCGGTTTTGTTCCTGCAGCCTACCAGGAGGCGGCAGTTTTGTTCATCAGGGGGAACTTTGTGAGATCTTGCACCTACATATAAAACTACATGTCCTGGTGCCAGATCTCACCTTATGCATGTGACAGATCTGATGCTGCTTCATCAGAGGACATGCTGCAGCAAACAGAAGGGACAGCTGGCTCCTGATGATCTGAAGAAAGAGGCGAGTGCAAGACTGGCTGTGCAGCAGCAGAGGACAGTGCAGGATTCCCTTGTCTTGTAAGTATATTTACTCGTCATTAAACAGTAAAAATGGCCTCATAGGACAGCCACTCCTCCAAACACAATTAACCAGTGCTCTGCTGGACACTGATAGAAGTCACAAGACTGCTATATACTGCTGATGAGAAAAGGTATTTAGCAGTTTATATTTACTAAATTGCATTTCCATATTGTATGTACTGTGGGAGACTAAATACAGTGAATGCAGGGTCCAGGGTTTATTAACACTTTAATATCCTAAGTAACAAAAATCGTTGCACAAATGTTTTGATCACTTCATTGTGCATAATGACATATGAAAAAAAAGTTTTATTTTATTACCATTCCCCATCAGTTACTATAACATCTGTGTGCCTACAATGTAAGCAAAATAACATACTTGTAAACCAGTTATTTACTAAAAATGGAGAATGCAAAATCCTGTGCAGCTTTGCATAGAAACCAATCAGCTTCCAGGTTTGTCAATGCCTTAACTGAACAAGCTGAAGTGAGAAGTTGATTGGCTACCATGCACAGCTGCACCAGATTCTGAGCGCTCCAGTTTTAGTAAATCTCTCCCATAGAGTCCCAAAAACGTACCCAGGAATCCCTTCTGCACCATGGCTTTCAACAATTCAATGTTGCCTCCTCCAAAGCGCTCGCCAAAAGCTTTTCCTAGATCTTCTGCCACATGAGCTGCCACGTCAATCCCGACTTCATCAGCCAGAGTAGAGGCACCCACTGGGAACCCAAATCCAGTGGAAAGAGCATCCAGTTTCTTGGGGGCAACCCCTTCCTGACAGAGAAAAGAATACAAACCAGAAGATGTATAGAGAAAGAATAAACGTAACCTATAGAACAGATATATACAAAGAATATTTATGACTGACCTGTAGAACTCGCACAACTTCTGCCATCATGGGGCCCAGACACCTTGTGGTATAAAATCCTGGCCCATCCTGAAAGTGGGTTAAACAGTAAAAGTAGGTGTAGGAATAGGAATCGAAACAAAAGCCTTCATGTTACACCAAGTATCATTTAAATGTATTGTAAAAGTATCCACCCTGATCTGATTTCAGTTCTAGGCATGCTGGGAGTGGGAAGGTTTATCCTAAATTTGCTTTAACTTCTCAGCATTTATCAAACACTAAAATACCAAATTTTGGGTGAACTGAATCTTTAAAACTATAAAAAGGGAAATATGGCTTTCCCTATTACAAAAGACACAAATTATTCTGATTCCTAAATGGGATCCAATTACAAAGCCCTGCAGATAAAAAGAATGCAAACTACAGAGATTTGTGACTGTATGGCAGTGCATTTTCAGACGCTAGATGGCAGCACAAGTATCGGCATGAGGCCAAGTAGAGGAGAAGGCAGCATTTATCACTTGTTTTCAGTATTGACATTGCTCACTGACGGTGAAGAAATACCAGAACTCATATGGGATCACACTTTCACATGGGGCGGACTCTGTTATGATCAGCAGGGAATCGGTCTACGGATTCCCTACTGATCAGAACAGAGTGGGTGGATGACAGTTTATGCAGAGCCGACACGGACAGAGCCTGCTCTGCTCTATGGACTGCCGGGTGTAAATGGTCTCTGCCTGTGTGTACACTCAACTGCCCCTGAACTGATTTGCCTAGATTGAGGGGAACGGATCCCCCCCTTTTTCAACAGACCAGATTGGATTGGAGGTAGGTGCGTGTAAAACGGACCCAAGTCTGCTTACACCCGCCAGTCCATAGATGTGAATGGACTATCCGATCAGGTCCACCTCCAAAGGGGCATAATGGTCTAAATTTGAAATGAGATTTTCCATCACAAGAAACATTAATACTAAGCTTAACTATTTGTTAAAATGCCCTGGACAATTTCATTATTTATATATATATATATATATATATATATATATATATATATATATATATATATATATATATATATATATATATATACACACACACACACACACACACACACACACACGCACACACACACACACGCACACACACAGTGAAGGAAATCTAAAAATCGAATGGTAGGTGTATTGTAACACAGAGAGACAGAATAGCAACAAAAAAGAAATGCATGTCTAACAAATGATGCACTAATTTGCATGTTCATGAGGGAAATAAGTATTTGATCCCCTATCATTCAGCAGAATTTCTGGCTACCAGGTGTCTTTCATACAGGTAACAAGCTGAGATTAGAAGCAGTCTCTTAAAGGGAGTGCTGTTAATCTCATTTTGTTACCTGTATAAAAGGCCCCTGTCCACAGGAACAATCAGATCCCAAACTCTCCACCATGGCAAAGACCAAAGAGCTGTCCAAGGATGTCAGGTACAAGATTGTAGACCTACACAAGGCTGGACTGGGCTACCAAACTATCGCCAAGCAGCTTGGTGAGAAGGTGACAACAGTTGGTGCAATCATTCGCAAATGGAAGAAACACAAAACAACTGTCAGTCTCCCTAGGTCTGGTGCACCATACAAGATCTCACCTAGTGGAGTGTCAATGATCATGTGAACAGTGAGGAATCATCCCAGAACAACACGTGAGGATCTTGTCAATGATCTCCAGGCAGCTGGGACCACAGTCACCAAGAAAACAATTGGTAACACACTACGCCGACAAGGATTGAAATCCTGCAGTGCCCGCAAGGTCCCTCTGCTCAAGAAAGCACATGTCCTGGCCAGTCTGAAGTTTTCCACTGAACATCTAAATGATGCAGAGGAGGACTGGCTGAAAGTGTTGTGATCAGATGAGACCAAAATCGAGCTCTTTGGCATCAACTCAACTCACCATGTTTGGAGGAGGAGGAATGCTGCCTATGACCCCAAGAACACCATCCCAACTGTCAAACATGGTGGTGGAAACATTGTGCTTTGGGGTGTTTTTCTGCTTAGGAGACAGGACAACTGCAGCGCATTAAAGGGACGATGGATGGGGCAATGTACCGTCAAATCTTGGGTGAGAACCTTCTTCCCTCAGCCAGGGCATTGAAAATGGGTCATAGATGGATGTTCCAGCATGACAATGACCCAAAACACAAGGCCAAGGCAACAAAGGAGTGGCTCAAGAAGAAGCACATTAAGGTCCTGGAGTGGCCTAGCCAGTCTCCAGACCTTAATCTGATTGAACATCTGTGGAGGGAGCTGAAAGTTCGAGTTGCCAAACGTCAGCCACCAAACCTTAAAGACTTGGAGAGGATCTGCCAAGAGGAGTGGGCCAAAATCCCTCCTGAGATGTGTACAAACCTGGTGGCCAACTACAGGAAACGTTTGACCTCTGTGATTGCCAACAAGGGATTTGCCACCAAGTACTAAGTCATGTTTTGTAAAGGGGATCAAATACTTATTTCCCTCATGAACATGCAAATCAGTCATCATTTGTTAGACATGCATTTCTTTTTTGTTGCTATTCTGTCTCAGTGTTACAATACACCTACCATTCGATTTTTTAGACTGATCATTTCTTTGTGAGTGGGCAAACATTCAAAATCAGCAGGGGATCAAATACGCATTTCCTTCACTGTAGATAGATAGATGTGTATGTAAGTAATATCTGATAAAAATAACTTTTTCCTGCAGAGGTCAATTTATGGAACTGTAACTGAGACCGTCTTAACCCTTTCTAGTCTATACAGCTTTCTCCACTTGCGTCTGTGCATGGAAGGAGGTTGAGAACCAAAGTTACATCAAAAGAAAATTAAAACCGGCTTACAAATTCAGATAATCTAAGTCTGCCGTTCCCTCACCTTCACCACGATGATGACTTTGCCCTGCTTCAGCCCAACAGCTACAGCGGAGGCTGCGGTGTCCTGGGAGGTTTTATCTGTAGTGATTATTTCTAATAGCTGCATCTTATCCACAGGGGAGAAATAGTGCATTCCTATCACCTGTACAAGAGAGAGAGATCGGAACAAATTACACACCTCTAACAAAAAGTACACAATTCACTAGAAAAATAAAAAAATGTGCATCAACTTTCAGATGCTCTCAAGCTCCAGCGGTCCTGGGTCTGGAGAATAGCTAAACACCACCAATTTCAACACACAAAGGACAGCACAGTGGATAAATGGTTAGCACTTCCTGCCTGGCAGCACTAGGGCTATCTGTTTGAATCTCAAACAAACAGCACTTGCCTGGAGTTTGCATGTTCTCCTGTGCGGGTTTCCTCCAGATACTCCGGTTTTCTCCCACACTCCAAAGACATGCTGGTAGGCCAATTGTCTCCTTTCTAAACTGACCCTAGTATGTGTATGTATGAATGTGAGTTAGGGACCTTACATTGTACACCCCTTGAGGGTCAGGGACTGATGTGAACGTACAATATATATGTAAAGCGCTGTATAAATGGATGGCGCTATACAAGTACCGGAAATAAAGGGAAACAAAAATTCCTAGATGTCTCCAGAAAGGCATTGCAATCAGTTGCCTGCATTAAATATTTCAGTAGGTTTCCTGATCTAAACTACAGCTAGTTGTGTGATGGATATGGTAAAATGCCTATTTGGTTTCTTGTTGAATATATACATTTTTCTATATATATCTACTTTTATATTTTTATATTTCTAAATGCTTTGCATGAATATATGTGTTGTGTGTATATTTGTTGTCTGCTGGTCTTTGTAGTCCTCGGTCCTCTGCTCAGCAACCCCTCCCATCGAGTGAATTTGAACACAGAGGAATATTTTTCTTTCTATAGATAAGACATCGGCCAAGATCACGCCTATACTCTGAAGAAGATTGTTTTCGTGTAGAGTGACCAATCAAAGACTAATATAATGCTTATGCTGTTCTCACATGATGTTCGCATCATTTTGCATATATAAACTCACTTTTTCATTTCAATAAAGAGAAGAAGTTTTCACAGACCAAACGTGTCAGTGTGAGTTTCTTTATGTGCGCACATTCCAGAGCTAGCCAGCAAGATTAATTAGGACAGGGGCAGATAATCACCGGACACTTAGTCCTCATCTAAATCAGTTGTAGTGAAGCAACCAGTATATTTTTAAAACAGAACTAAAAAGTATATAATTTTTTCATGCAAATGCTCTGAAATTGCAATTACAATGCATGTATGCATTTGTGCCAGCTAATCTGAGTTACCTTTTGCATTCATATCATCCATATTCCATCTTGCCCAGTCTCTTTCTCTGCATTAACCATTCAAGTCTGGACACTTTTACCCCCTTCCTGTCCAGGCCAATTTTCAGCTTTCAGTGCTGTCACACTTTGAATGACAATTGCGCAGTCATGCAACACTGTACCCATATGAATTTTTTATCCTTTTTTTGAGACAGATACATTTTTATTTTGGTGGTATTTAATCACCGCTGGGATTTTTATTTTTTTTGCTATGTAAATGAAAAAGTCAAAAAATTTTGAAAAAAAAAAAGTGTTTTTCTTATACAATTTTGCAAATAAATAATATTTCATCATAAATCTTGGTTACAATTGATTCCATTATCTTTAGTAAAAAAAAAAATAACCCAAATTAGTTTATAACCAAAAATTATAATTTTTAAACTTTTTTTTTACATTTTTATTTTATTTTTTTAGATTATTTTTTACATACTGTCACCCTAGCGGTACACTGTCACCATGGTGACACTGTACTACTTGTGGGGGGTGATGACATTTTTTTTTTTTTTACACTGATTGCTTTTACACCCATAAAGGCTGTAAAAGCAATCATTTCTCCTTCTCTCTGGCTGCATTCTTGCAGCCATTGAGAACAACTGTGTGAGCTGTGATTGGTCACAGTTTGTCACATGGTACAAGGCTGATGTGAATAGCCTTGTACCATGTGACCTCTGTGATCATTCACAGATTTCACACGTAGTAAGCAATGATATCAGAAGTGACATCTTGCTTACTACTCTGCATGTAATCACTGATTGGCCAATCAGTGATCACATGATCAGGACCTCGCACAGAGGTCCCGTACGACGATCGGTGTTCCGCTGTGTCCGGAGGACACAGGTGTCACCGGATCGCGGTGCTGCGTACTCCCAGGGAGCGCGCACAAGCAGGGGGCGAGGAGGCATTTTATAAACGGCCACCCGACCCTGCACTGCCACCGTCCGTCCGTTTATATGCAACGGCCGGACGGGAAGTGGTTAATGAGAGGCGATAAGGATGGTGCTATCATCTGAGGGGAGTGATCTAGTCAGTCCCTCACGAGAAATTCTTTGCAGGAATTGGGCATTTTATGTGTCTCCTTCATCCTCCCAGTCTTTTGCTCTTTTATCAGCCACTTGTTACCAGTTTGTAAAAAAAAAAAAAATGCAACTGCCTATTAAATGACAAGGGACAACACAGGGCAGGACTGGAGGATGTGGTGGAAAGAGGTACCGCTTAAGCTGCGCTGCCGATTGTGAGTGCCAAGGCCCCTGCTTTGCCCCTTCAGCGCTCACTGCACCGTCAGGCTGTGGAGGGGGCGGGAGTGACTGGCTCAGCGCCGCGTGCTGAGAAACCAGGCTAGCTGCCAGTCAGGCATTTGGGTGGATCCCAACATTAATTGTCAGGATCCTTGAAGAATCTGGACTAGCTCATTGGTGTCGGCTGAATCTGGGCCACAGGAGTGCAAAACTAAAAGCACTCCCATGACCCAAATGAGAAGTATGGCCAAAAGAGCTTTAAAAATTCCAGTGTTGATTTTACTGCATGACAAAGAGAAACACAGTTTTACTACAAAAATGTTCTTCTGATTCACAGGCTTAACAAAAGCTAAACCGACAACATAATTATTTTAAAGGCTAACTTCACCTTTTTAAAAAAAAAAAAAAAAAAATTTAAAAAAATTAAATGCACTTTTTTTTTCAGGTAAACGAACAGCAGACTGTCAGTGTAGCCATCTGCCCATACCCCCCATATAGACAGGCATTTACTGAAGGCCAGGAAGATCAATGAACTATGGCAGCGCTCACCATCACCCTCGTAGTTCACTGAGAACTACAAGCTGTCCGATGCAATGGCTGAAGGTAGTTATAGTTTATTCAGAGAACTCTGAATGAATAAATGATATGGCTGAGTGGAGGAGTCCTGCACAGCCACAGGGAGAAGATCCCCTGCCCGCTATCAAAATCGGAGAGGGGGGGAAAAAAAAAAAAAATCGGGGGCTGCTGATTTAGTAACATGTTACACCCTGAACACGGGTGTAACATGTTATAAAATGTGAACTTAATCCTCAATTCTGAAAGGTACAACAGAACAGCGGACTCACCTTGTCTGGTCTTTTACTTGCTGCAGCGATCTGACCAATTGGGAGGGCGGATGTGTTACTGGCAAATATACAGTGAGGGGGGACAACCTGTGGACAGCAGGCATTCAGTGTTATAAAGAGGCCAAAGCATAGCTATAATATATATATAAAACTGACGTTTGTACATGAAATAGGATCTGAAACTCACAGCCTCCACTTCCTGCAGCACTTTGTGTTTGATTTTAATGTCCTCGAAGACGGCCTCAATCACCATGTCTGCGGTCTCAAAGCCCTTATAGTCCATCTGTCCCGTCAGGTTACTCATCACGCTGTCCCTCTCAAAGGAGGTCAGAGTCCTCTTCCTCACCTTGTCATTCAGGCTGCAGGAGAGAGGACAATGGCATCACATAAACAAGGCACACACAGCTTGTTTGGAGAGGTGTACAATCTTCTAAACAGTGAAAGCCCCATTGCACCCTCTTTGTTTGTTACTGTAATGCAGTCAGGCTGCATAGTAATATCTATGAAAAAAAAAACCTCAAAAAGAAACACAAACTCAAAAAAAACCCCACACAACTAAAAAAAAACCTCAAAAAACAACTCAAAAAAACAAAACAAAAAAATGAAAAAAGCACAAAAAAAAAACAACACACAACCTGTGCTGGACCACTACTTTTACTGGTCTGACACCTCCATGCACAATGATTCAATCAACAGTGCCCTCACTCTACGAGCCTCTCCTGTTGGAGCAGTAGACAAGTGGGGCTACTTGGACAGCCAAGATGTTGCTTATGTGAGGACAGTGGTCAGACTCTCCAATATGCTGGCAGGACAGGATATGATCAGTGTACATGTCCTCTCTGAGGAATGCCAATTACCGGCTCTCCTCTCCTCTTGAGCTGTCAGCGTGACAGCTCATGAGGAGAAAAATGCGATAACCGACATTTCCTTATTTACATGTGATCAGCTGTGATTGGACACAGCTGATCACATGACCGAGCCAACATCTTTGGCTCTTTCCGCTGATTGGTGATCCGCTGTGTCTGAGGGACAGGATATATTGACCAGTGGAGTGCGGTCACCGCTGACAGGTTTGCCATTCTTCACCCAGTCTTCCTTTGGGGTTCGCTGCTGCTCTTTGACTGGCTGAGCCGCGATGACATCACTCGCACACTTGCGTACGGGAGTCATCGCTGCGACACAGGGTGGCGTCAATTGAGAGCGCAGTGTGCATGTGACATCGGTGCCACTGAAGTAAATATCTCCTATAGAGTGCATGTTTAGGAGATATTTACTGGCCCTACAAGGGAATCCTTATCATAGGCTTACCTGTAGGTATAAATAATTACAAGGCCTTTACTTCCAATACTGTACTAGCAAAGGATTTTGAGAGTTTTCACAACTTATCTAAAGATTCGTCCACTGACACAAAAGCATTAACCACTTAAGGACCGCCTACCTGCAATGTAGTGTGGATGGGCAACTCCCAACTGCAACTGCTCACCCCAACCAGCACCGGATTGACTTCAGAGCCCCTGCTCATGTGGGGTCTATTATCTCCTCTACTACAGCATCAGTGGACTCATGCAAGGGGGTCTCAATCAGCTGGGAGTGGCTTACAAGTGTCCTAGCAACAAGGCAGGGCAAAAGGTTACCATCTCTGGGAGCTTTTCAGCTAGGCTTCGGGAGGTACGTAAATGGCTTACATCTATAGTAAGGGCATGATTCCACTTTGGTCAGAGATGCGCAGTTTGTTTTTATCTACAAGTGGCCCTTATCTGCATATGCAAAGGTGAATTAACCCTATAACCTCCCTAGCGGTCTGATTAGGTCAGTATTTCTGTGCTCAAAGCGGTACATTTTTTTGCATGGAAATATGTATTTTTTTTATTATAGGCCTGTAATTCTTAGGAATAACTCACTGAGATCTGTCCGAACAAGAGTCTAGTAAACATCCCGGGTATGATAAAATTTGAAACACGAAATCATAAATTATAATTTAATAAATCATAAAAAATAATAATAAATTTAATTCAATAATATAATCAAACCAAAAACACTGAAATTTGAAGTAGAGTGCCAAGTTCGCACATCGCTGAGCAAAATCGTTTTCAGTGTCTGATGAGGAATTTCCCCACGAATCATTATCACTCAATTCTGCAAGTGGTTCTGATTTACTATCGCTGTTCTCTAGCCGGTCTAAAACCGCTTTTGACCTAAAGGGACGCTTTTTGGACGCCATGGACGTTTCTCAGTTTCCAGGCAGAAAGAACAGTAAAAATGCAGGCAGTGCGCCGGACAAAGCACTCGGGACAAAATGTATGTGAAATGGTTTGATACAGGAATGTTTTACTATGTGATTTTAGTGTATTGAGGCGGAACGGAGAAGACACAAGAAGCGGATTCAGGAAGTCGGTGACGATGAAAAGGCCATTGCAAAGTAGTTGCGTTCACCTGCCCTTCAAAATCCACCAACATGATGGGCCACAGAGTGGACTATTTCATTGAGAGAGTGGAAGTTGCATGGCACAAAGTCATTTAACCTGAAGCTGCAGTATGTGTGAGGATCCTGTGCAATCAAGGCAGCAGTGGATTAAACAAAGCTAAAAATTGGTGCTACACTTGATCTTACCTGGAGAGGAGCCATTAGTGGAGTGCTGACCCCTTGAGGGATTTGAGTGCGACAAGGAGCGACCATTTGGAGTGATAGCAGGCTTGGAGGATCCGTAAGAAGGATCCAGTAAAGCGCTTTGACCCGCAAGGGTCGAAGCTATAAGGTGAGAGGCTTATCCAGACGGTGGTCGGATTGTCATATCCACTTGCACACAAATATCAGCAAAAGTGTGTGTCATCTAAGTGTTACCATCGGCATATATTGGACTTTAAGAGCACAGATTTAGTTGTTTTGTATTGTGGTTTCACTATAGTATGTTCACTATATGCACGCGTGATTGTATATATTAGTTACACTGAATGGATTTGTATAAAGAGATATATATGTTTTCCATATGAGTTAGGTCATTATAATTATTTCTGAAGATTGTATTTATTCAGCATCAATTGTTTTCAATTATTATCACCAACACATTTTGTGTTCACATATAATTGTTTTGATTTTTGCATGAAATCACTTGGTCAATAGTTGATTTGGCATTTTTCACTAATTGATACACTTGGTATATATATTTATATGCACTTGTTTATTATGTGAGTAGCGCTACATTGTTTTTATTTATAAGTGTATTTAGTGAATGTCACTTTTTCACATTTTTAAATTTCCCGTCAGTCCCGTCCCCCGTACGTCCCGACGCTCGCAGGGAACAGAACCCAGAAGACAGATGCCGGCATCGGCCGGAGGACATGGCTGGGGACACTGCAGAGGGGAAATCGCGGGAGCGAAGGACAAGGTAAGTGCAGAAGAGATCCCGGCGCAACGCTGCAGTGTATTCCCGAGTGTAGCTCGGGGTTACCGCTTGTGGTGCTGAAACTTTACCCCGAGCTACACTCAGGAATACCGCCAGCGGGGTTAACCAGTTCCCGAATGTGCTATAGCCAAAAGAGAGCTGCAGTGCAGTCAGCTAGTTCTAGGAGGGAGTCCACGGATGTCCTGGACATGTCTGGATTACAGTACAAGGTTCTTAACTACAGAACCCAGACATGAGTGGCAATTATTTTTATTCAAGATTCTCCTTCAGAGTCCCAGGATGCCTTGCCAACTTAGTGAAGGACAGGTTGGATCTTGGACTTTGACAACATATGCAGTGGTGGAAACTTGCCTGTGATCAAATATCATTACATGTTGTAGGAATATTGTTAATCTCTAACAAGCTCTAAATGAGAGGACAGTTCTACCCTACACTTACCAGGAGCTGGAAAGCCACATAAGGAATAGTGCCTCGTTTGCAGATTCTCCAATTAGATTATGAAGCAGCAGTAAAAAAAGATTTTACCTTAATGCAGGCCGTAGACGGGTCGTTTATCGGCCGTTAGTCGTCCAACAAACGAAACATCGTTTGTTCTTTAAACCGACGTAAACACCAACGATTGCAAAAATCGGCCGACCAAGTCATAAACTTCATCACATACAACAGGTAATGATGTCATTTTTGACCTTTCAGACCCTCCCCCACTATACAGAGATGCTGATGGAACAAATATCGCAATCGTTTTGCACACACGAAAAATCTGTAGATATTGTACGAAAATGTCCAGCAACATCTCCTTGGTAGCACTGGAGGAGCAAAAAAAGAAGAAAGAAAAAAAAAAAAGGAAGAGCAGAGTATGGTCCAAAATCTGGCTTCTTCAACAGGCCATGTTTTCCCACATGAACCTGCTTTGAAATTTAAAAGATGGGCATGGGCAGCAAAGTGGCTAAATGGTTAGCACTGCCGCCTGGCAGTACTAGGGTTGTTGGTTCAAATCCCAACCACAGCACCACCTGCCTGGAGTTTGCATGTTCTCCCTGTGCCTGCGTGGGTTTTCTCCGGGTACTCCAGTTTCCTCCCACCCTCCAAAGACATGCTGGTAGTTGAATTGGTTCCTGTCTAAATTGTCCCTAGTATGTGTATGTATGGATGTGAGTTAGGGACCTTAGATTGTACACCCCTTGAGGGTTAGGGACTGATGTGAATGTACAATATATATGTAAACGCGCTGCGTACATTGACTTCGCTATATAAGTAGCTTAGATTGTACGCTTCTTGAGGGATAGGGAATGATGTGAATGTAGAATATATTATAATATATATATATATATATATATATATATATATATATATAAAAAGCGCTGCGTAAATTGACAGCGCTATACAAGTACCTGAAATAAAAGAAAACAATCCTGACGATTACAAAAACTATTTAAGTCCTTCCAGGTCACCGCTCATGCGCATATTCTTTTCGTAAAAACGATAGTACGATTTGACCACCATTGACGCGAAAATTGGTAGTTTTTCACGAATTTTCCAACATGCCCGATAATCCAAAAGAGGAGGAACCGTAAAAAACAGCCGCCGATATTAACCCACTAATATTGCGAAAATCGGCCGATTATTCTTTCGGACTAAAAATCGGCCCATTTTCGACCCATGTATGGCCGGCATAAAGCGGAGTTTCACCTGAAAAAAAAAAAAAAAAGTCAGCAGCTACAAAAACTGTAGCTGCTGACTTTTAAAATACAGACACTTACCTGTCCCTCAGTCTAGCGATGTCCTCACCACCGCTGGTTTCACAGACCGTCTTCTCTACCTAGCGCTTTCACACTGATGTGCTGCGGTTTATCTGCACTGAGGGGGCAGCACAGTGCATCTGCGACTTTCCAGGGTTAGCTTTCCTTTACCATAGACTTCCATTATATCCTGAAGGTATGGGGCACTTTCTGAAAGCACACCAAAACACCCGCACTCAGGAGTTTTGGTGTGCTTTCAGAGAGTGCACCAAACCCGCAGGATATAATGGAAGTCTATGAAAAGCTGCACCTGCGGTGTGGGTAAACCACAGAGCATCAGTGTGAAAGCAGCCCTATACTATTCTGCCCAGTGTATTGCTTCACAATGACCTGAGGATCTCTTCTTTCCTGTTGCTGGCAACGTTCTGGAGACTGCTAGCCAGGAGAAGAGCTGGAGTGCAGTTGCTATGGGGTATGGGACAGGAGCCGGCACTACCGAGGATGCATCAGCTTATGCGGCTCTTGTTCCCTACTACAGATCAAACTTTACAAATAGTCCCTCTGCATTGCACTTTGTTGGATGCTTGGGATGGCGAGTTGTTCTACCAGACACCTGGCCGTGATCTACTGGTTGCTGACCCCCGCATTAGAATGTAAGCTCCTCTGGGACATTTACACAAGGCTTCATATGAGCAAACAACGGGTTCACTTTAACGTACTGCATAATTTGTCAGCATAATTAAAATCTCATTGCTTTTTTGTCAAGGGCAGGACAATCGTATAATTGGCAATCATTTTAGATTAATCCTTCAAAGTTTGAATACAGAAAATTGATGATTTTTAGCTAGAGATCTGTTAAACTTAAATCGATTTTGACCCCCGTAGTAATCTCTTTTCACTCAATGTACTCAGTTTTCTGGCTCCAGCATCATTCAGCTTGAAAAACTCAGGACATACTGTAAGTGCTGTTGTTATGAACCCATCCCACTGGGAGATGGTTGTCCCCACACTGCCCTGCCACTCAATGTAACGTTACAACATCAACAGAGCCTCACTCTGCATCATTACACGATGAGTGCAAGGCTCCGTGAAGCATCATCGAGGGCCACACAGTCCACAGAATAGGTGAAGAGGAGTATCATTGCTGGATTGAAGATTTTACCATGTTACACACCACCTTCAAAAACTAGGAGGTCTAGCATTTACCTGTGTACTAGAGATGAGAAAGTGATGAAGAAGAAAGGGTGTCAGATGTAAAAAACCTTCCTTACTGCTATCCTTTGTAAACTAGCTGCTCCCCTCTGCCCAACCCTTCCTTACTCTTCCCCTTTGTAGACCTGCTGCTGCCTCTGCCCAACCCTTCCTTACTCTTCCCCTTTGTAGACCTGCTGCTGCCTCTGCCCAACCCTTCCTTACTCTTCCCCTTTGTAGACCTGCTGCTCCCCTCTGCCCAACCCTTCCTTACTCTTCCCCTTTGTAGACCTGCTGCTCCCCTCTGCCCAACCCTTCCTTCCTCTTACCCTTTGAAGACCTGCTGCTGTCCTCTGCCCAGACCTTCCACCGTTGTATCCTTCAAAATGGTCTTGATACCTTTATCCAAAGAGACCTGAGCAATACCAGCTCCCATCAGACCAGCGCCCAGGATGGCCAAATTTCTGGAAACAGGAGGACAGACAGTGTTAGAACACTTATGCACTGCTATAAAACAATTGTGCTAACTGAGGTGTATACAGCTATAATGCCAATAACACTGCTGGATATACAGATAGAGGGTGAATATACAAAACACACATTCACCAAAAGAGGTTTCCCTTTAAAGCTGGAGAAGAAGGAAAGGGGAAAAAGGGAAAAGGAAAGGGGAAAAAGGGGAAGGGGAAAAAGGGAAAGGGGGAAAAGGGGAAGGGGAAAAGGAGAAAGGGGGAAAGGAGAAAGGGGGAAAGGAGAAAGGGGGAAAGGAGAAAGGGGGAAAGGAGAAAGGGGGAAAGGAGAAAGGGGGAAAGGAGAAAAGGGGGAAAAAGGGAAAGGGGGAAAAGGGGAAAGGGGGAAAAGGAGAAAGGGGAAAGGGGGAAAAGGGGAAAAAGGGAAAGGGGGAAAAGGGGGAAAGGGGAAAAGGGGGAAAGGGGAAAAGGGGAAAAGGGGGAAAGGGGAAAAGGGGGAAAGGGGAAAAGGGGAAAAGGGGGAAAGGGGGAAAGGGGGAAAGGGGGAAAGGGGGAAAGGGGGAAAGGGGGAAAGGGGGAAAGAGGAAAAGGGGGAAAGAGGAAAAGGGGGAAAGGGGGAAAGGGGGAAAGGGGGAAAGGGGGAAAGGGGGAAAGGGGGAAAGGGGGAAAAGGGGAAAGGGGGAAAGGGAAAAAGGGAAAGGGGAAAAGGGAAAGGGGAAAAGGGAAAGGGGAAAAGGGAAAGGGGAAAAGGGAAAGGGGAAAAGGGAAAGGGGAAAAAGGAAAGGGAAAAAGTAAAGTAAAAAAGGAAAGTCCCCTGCAAGGTAATTCCATAATGTGCTAGAATGCATCGCATACTAGTACGTTATGCAAAACTTACCTTAAAAAATTTTAATGCACGCAAATACATTTTTGGTAAAATATGAGGTTACACTAAGTAAATGTGTCACACTTTAAAATTGCACACGCTTATGGAATGGTGCCAAACTACGGTATTTAAAAATCTCCATACGTGATGCTTTATAATCCTTTACAGGTTACCAGTTTAGATTTGCAGAGGAGGTCTGGTGCTGGAATTATTTCCCTCGCTCTGACGTTTGCTGCGATACCTCACGTGTGGTGCGATCGCGGTTTACATATGTGTATGAGACCAATGAGTGCGTTCGCCTTTGCATGTGAGCAAGGGGGACAGGGGTACTTTAAATTTTTTATTATTTATTTTGTGCACTAAAACTCTGCAACAGATGTTTTTGTGCACTGTACGCCGAGACAGATATTGACATGTGGACAGGGACAAATGGTGTTTGGTGCACTAGTGTGGGATGGCTGCAGATCTGTGTAACTAATGGATAAAAGCATCAGCTACACAGATCAGCTGTCACAGTTTGCAGAATCCCCCCTTCCCCTCATTGAGCTCTCACAGAGCTCAGCGGAGGGAAACAGCTACAGAGACACATGACTCTGTTGACATTCAGAGATGTGCCCGAGGGGCACAGCCATCACACAATCACGCTGCTGCGTGACCTAGGGGATGTACAGGAATGTCCACTCAGAATGGGGAAGCTTCCACCTGGCCATTTATGTACATTGGCCAGGTGGGAGGTGGTTAAAACGAAGCCCTCCAGCGGTGCGCTGTCACCACTGAAAAGGCTTCCTTCTTCCATGTTCGTGATCTCCGGCCGTCTGACAGGCCGGGTTGCAAAGACATCACTCCTGCGCATGTGCGTGGGAGTCCCGTGCCACGGCACACAGCTCTGAAGGAACAGAACGGATATGCCGTTCCTTCAGAGCACATACGCCGGCTTTAGAAAAAAACAATTATCTCCTAAACAATGGAGATATTCATTTTACCAATTGGAAAGCTTTATTATAAGCTCACCTGTAGGTAAAATTAAAAAAAAAAAAAAAAACGAGTTTACTACCACTTTAAAGTGGAACTTTAGTCACAAAATTAAGTCCTGCTAGATCATTTCAGGCTGAACCCTTTAGCAAGTACAGCTATGTAAAAGATTAAAAATAAGTGCCTTTCCTGTTTAAAATTCAGCAATACACTCTCTCCCCTGCTCTGCACATGCTCAGTTGCTCTCTATTTTAAGGCACTGTGCTGAAAATGTAGAGGCTGATCTGCAGACAGCCAAAAGATTTACTGCTGCTCAGAGCTTCAGCAAAATGGGAGCCTACGACCAGAAAAAACAGGAACAATTCTGGAGGCAACTTACAGCACATACTCATTTTGGTAGCATAATTATTGTGGAACGTATGTTCCTTGCTAAAGAGCATTTTTTTTTTTTCCAAGTTGTTATGGGTAAAGTTCCTCTAATACAGTGGTCTCCAAACTGCGGCCCGGGGGACAAATGCAGCCCTTTACTTGACTATCTGGCCCTTGGGACACTATTCCTCGAATTGACAATGATGATGCGGCACCATTCCTCCCACTGACACCATTAATGGGGCACTGTGCCTCCCGTTGATACCAACAATGGGGCACTTTCCTTCTGCTAAAACCAACAAATGGAGCAGTGTTTACTCTCACTGATGCCGGGACATTTTCTACTCACACTGGCCACAGTCTGGCCCCCTTAAATCCTGAAGGACAGTAAAACAGCCCTTTGTTTACAAAGTTTGTAGACCACTGCTCTAATACACAGAGGAAATACACATACAGCCGGTTTACCTGCAAAACGATCTGTATTTCAGTCCATCCAGTCTTAGGGTTTACTCAGCTTGGACACCCAGCACACACCTGTCTGGCAAAGCAAGAGACCTCTTCTCTTTGCTGCAGTTTAGTAATTTAAAGGTCTTGTACCATCACCAACTTGTGACTTGGACAGTTAGCCCTGGTTCACACTGGATCTGACTTTGAAATCGTGTGACTTCACTTGAAGTACCTTAGATTGTACACCCCTTGAGGGTTAGGGACTGATGTGAATGTACAATATATATGTAAAGTGCTGCGTAAATTGACGGCGCTATATAAGTACCTGAAATAAATAATACGTGGTACGATTTCAAACTCGGATGGCAGTGAGATTTGATAGACATCTGTGCGACTTCATGCACAGATGTCTATGCAAGTCGCACCCCGAATTGGCAAAAGTAGTGCAGGAACTAAGTTTCTAAATCGTTGTCGCACCAATTAGAACGGTTCCATTGCTGATCATTGCATGCAATTTGAATAGTCAAATCGCATGACAATTCGTACACTGATGAGCTCTCCCATCATTATGTCCCCTAACATGAGGGATGAAGCACAACTAACTGGCTCTTTGAATGGCTGCTGCTTTCATCAGAAAGCTAACAGTTGGGTTTGTGGAGTGTGCAAATCCCCCTTTCCCTGCTGCCAGTAGGCAGAAGGGGAACAGTAGTAGCCTTACATTCAACTTAACAAGGGAAATACAGATAGGATTTTTGGACCAGACACTTACTTGACTTCTTTCTGCGGAGCGCCAAATTTATTCTTTTTGCACTGAACCTGTCCATGGTAGAGTCCAATCAGAGCTTTTGATTCGCCGGTCATTGCTAGCTCACCAAAGCTCTGCAAGAAAGAGGAGAATGAAGATACAGAGACAGCAGCTACATAATCTCAGAAATGGGTGAACTGGGCAATTAATCCTATGTGCCATGCGAAGGGGCAGGACACAAGGTCAAGTCAGTGTACACTTTTACAGGTACATTCAGCCCCCCCCCCGCCTCAACAGATAGCAGCTGCCTTCAGACCTCCACGTATTTAAAAAAAAAAAAAAAAAAAAAAAACACACACACACACACACACACACACCTTAACCCCTTCACGCCAGCACCTTCCGGCCCTTTATGAGTTTCAGGAGCCAGGAGGCGGGGCGGGGTTTAGGGTCATGTGACCGCCGTGATGCGCGTCACGTGATTGGGAAAGGTCCCGATCGAAAGAGGAGATTGGGACCTTTCCAGTGAGTACCGGACATGTGTGCTGAGGGCACACAGGGCGCTCGCTCTCGGCACATATGTCCTTTTTTAATAGAACGCAAATGTGCGGCCGCTCAGCGTCTAGGCCCAGACGCCGTGAGGCCGCACACATTTGCGTTCGGCCGGCGTGAAGAGGTTAAATAGTGTTTATCATCTACTTGGTGCAGAATTATGACACTCGACACCAATGCAAAATACACAGCTGGCATGGGTGTTAAAACAGCCATCTACACCTAGCAAACTGACTTAACTTCAGCAAACACTTTACCTTTGACTCTGCCAGATATCCAGCCTCAGAACCCGTATCCAATCCTGTCTTCACCACCTGAGAGAGAGAGAAGATGGAAGCAGCGATGTCAACGGAGAACTTCAACGGGCGAAAATATGCTATTACGATACACATTTATGATAATGTACACAGATATACAATTCTGCAACTAGAATCAGTTAAAAAGCTAATGACTAGAAGGTATCATTTATTAACCCTTTGCCTACCGGGCACTTTTACCCCCTTTGTGCCCAGGACAATTTTCAGCGCTGTCGCATTTTGAATGACAATTGCGCAGTCATGCAACACGGTATCCATATGAAATCTTTACCTTTTTTTCCACACAAATAAAGCTTTCTTTTGGTGGTATTTAATCGCTGCTGGGTGTTTTATTTTTTGCAGTAAAAACAAAAAAAATTGAAAAAAAAAAAAAGTTTTTGTCTATTCTAAAATTTTGCAAACAGGTAATTTTTCTCCTTCACTGATGTGTAATGATGAGGCTGCACTCATATGCGGCACTAATAGGCAACACTGACGGGCAGCACTGATCATAGTGCAGATTTGTTCTATGACAATTGCTGATCAGCAGTACCTTCCTCACGCTGTGACAGCGTAATGAAAGTGCTGCTGATAATCGTCAACTGTATTTACTGCATGATCTGCTGTGTCATTGGATACAGCTGATCACATGGTATAAAAGGCCTTTTACCTCATCACGTGATCAGTTATGTCCGTAGGACACAGTGATCACGGAGATTGCCGGGTTTGCGCCACTGGGGGCGTGCGGGAGGGCACCTTCCGGGAGGATGTTATATGACACCCTCTTAGAACTGGACAGCCCTGCTGTAGCTGTCATTTGGCTATAGCGAGGTTGGCAAAAGGTTAAAGACCGCCCCATACCAGATTTACTGCAACAGGGCGGCCATACTATGCAAAAATCACACATAGAAACGTGATGCATGTGAACACAGAAATAGCTGATCTACAAGTGCCGGTGACCGCATGTTCGCACCCACCAATCATCAGGCAGAGGCACAGAACAGAGCTCTGCCTATGTAAGCAAGGCCGAGCTTTGTTCAAATAGAGCAGTGGTTCTCAAACTTCCTAATGCCATGACCCTTTAATACAGTTCCTCATGTTGTGGTGACCCCCAACCACAAAATTATTTACCCAGTAATTATAATTCATGAGTGTCGTTTTACCTCCAATACTGCTGCTTTCAACACAGTAGCTGCTTTTAACAGAGTAGCTGCTTTCAACACAGTAGCTGCTTTCTACACAGTAGCTGCTCTTTACACATCGGAAATATGTGTTTTCTGATGGTCTTAGGGGACCCCTGTGAAAGGGTCGTTTGACCCCCAAAGGGGTCGCGACCCACAGGTTGAGAACCACTGAAGTAGAGGATAAGTGATGGATCATGTGTCCCTGCAAAACAAGGAACAAGATCCATCACTTCCCTTAGTAAAAGCATGTAACAGTACACTAAAACACTCTCTAGCACACAGTTAACGCTTTGATTGCCCTAGATGTTTAACCCCTTCCCAGCCAGTGGCGTTATGTATTTTTTTTATTACAGGTAGTTATATAGCACAGTCAATGTACGCAGCGCTTTACATATATATTGTACATTCACATCAGTCCCTAACCCTCAAGGGGCGTACAATCTAAGGTCCATAACTTACATAGATTCATACATACACATACTAGGGCCATACTAGGACCAAATTAGACAGGATCCGATTAACCTCCCAGCATGCCTTTGAAGTGTGGGAGGAATCTGGAGTATCCAGAAGAAATGCACGCAGGCACAGGGAGAACATGCAAACTGCAGGCAGGTGGTGCCATGGTTGGGATTCAAACCAGCGATCCTAGTACTAGTGTCAGTGCATATATTTAGCACTGATCACTGTATTAGTGTCACTGGCTCAGTGTCAGTGAAAAATGCCCACTGCAACAATCGCAGTCTCGCTATAAGTCCCTGATTGTTGCCATTACTATTTTGGCTATTCTATCCATTCCAATTGTAGTTTTTCGCTTTCTTCCTCGTCTTTCAGGTTTTGGTTGCCATTTTAAAGAATTTGCGATCATTTTAGCTGAGCAGCCGATCATTTTCTACACTTCATTATATGTTTTCCCCTCTCCAATCAACTTTTTAATCAAGGTACGCTGTTCTTCTGAACAATGTCTGGAACGACCCATTTTCCTCAGAATTTCAGGGAGAAATGCACTGTAACCAGCATGTACAACATTTGCTGCCTTCCTTCCTTAACCATTTGCCGCCCGCCCTATAGCCGAATGGCGGCCGGCAAATGTCATCAGCATTCCGGGTAGACGCCATATGGTGTCCTCCCGCACATGCGCAGATCGCGCTCCTGCAGAGCCGCGCAGCGGCGCGATCTGTCACCGGCCGTGTACCTCGGTCACGGCCGATGACAGATCTGAGTATCTGTCCCCGTTGCCAGTATCCTGTGACCTGCTGTGACCAATCACAGCAGGTCACATGACAGTTGTATACAATGGATGGCTTCATTCATGCCATCCATTGTATACTAGTGTCTAGCTGTGAATGGTCACAGCTAATCACATGCACATGTCATGTGATTAGCTGTGGCCACATCACAAAAAATTGTGTAAAAAAAAAAAAGAAAACTGATCACTTCTACAAAGTAGTACAATCTTACTATGGTGAAATATGAAAAAAAAAATCTTAAAAAAGAAAAAAAAATTAATAAAAAATAATAAAAATATATATATATATATATTTTTTTTCATACTGTCACCAGTCAGTGTCCCTGATCACCGCCATGCCAGTTATATGATGACGCTGTACTGCACTAGTGACAATATGTACAAAAAAAAAAAAATAGTGAAACTAATTTTTTTAATTTTTTCATTTTCCGAAAAATTATGACAAAAAAAATACAACTTCAAAAAACTCGCCATGCCTCTTATGAAGTACGTCGCACTGCCTACTCTGCAAAAAGGGGTCATTTGGGGGATATCTGTACTGTTCTGACATTCTTGGACCTCAAGAAATTAGATTGGCTGTCAGTACTTCAGGATTGATCAATATTCAGATCTATACCATAGTTTGTGAACTCTATAACTTTCCTACAAACTAAATAATACATACTAATTTGGGTTATTTTCACCAAAGACATGTAGCAGAATACATCTCGGCCTAAATTTATGAAGAACAATTATTTATTTGCAAACTTTTATAACAGAAAGAAAGAAAAACGTGTTTTTTTAAAAAGTTTGTCTTTTTTTGTTAATTTAGCAAAAAAATAAAAACCCCAGCGGTGATTAAATACCACCAAAAGAAAGCTCTAGTTGTGTGAAGAAAATTATAAAATTTTAGTTTGGGTACAATGTTGTATGACCGCGCAATTGTCATTCAAAGTGTGAGAGCGCTGAAACCTGAAAACTGGCCTGGGCAGGAAGGTGTAAAATTGCACGGTATTGAAACGGTTAAATAAGGGCAATAATTGCCACCTGTTTTTCAAAGAATGAATGACCTCACTAATAGAACTCCACACTGCTAGTATTTTGAACATGCCCCTTTCAATGAGTGATTCAATGACACAGAATCAGCAGCATGCATGTCATGACTGTTGGGTCTGTTGGATTTCTATTACTCTACTACACCTGATAGTAAATTATTTGCCATGTACAAATATCATTTCTATCAAAAACAGTGATTGATCCGGTTAGTGATGTCTGATTGCTGTTATTTTGAACACAACTGTATATCCTTTTTTTTTTCTCCGCTCATCCTTAATGAATTTTGCTGAGAGAAGGACCAAAACGCAGCACAATAGATTTTTACATAGACTTTACAAACATGGAAGTGCTGTATAAGGGGTTGTAATAAGCAGGGGTCTCCTCTAATGTGTCCTCAGTGCACAATGGTTCCCAGTCCCCAACTCCTAAATTGTGACCATTTCTTGTAGTACGCCAGTAGCCTCTGACCATCTCCACTTGCATAGTATTACATATACTGAATACGAAGCGCTGCCCTTTGATGTTGTCAGGGGCCACATTTATACCCCCTATAACAAGTTAAAGCAGAAATCCGGGAAAAAAAGGTTTTTGCCCGTGCAGTGAGAATGTGCCGTCACTGCACGGGTTAAAATGCTTGTTTTGTTCCAGGAGAGAGGACACCGTAGATATACTCTCCCGACCTACCGATCCTCCCCACACAAGACCGGAACTTTCTGCTTCAGCACCTCCGCGGTCCAGCGGTCTTGTAAATGGACTGTTCCTGATGTCAGCACGTTGAATGCGTGCTCCACAGACAGGCACAGTCCATCGCTGGACAGTGAGAGAGTGCAATTTTTTGTAGGATCGGCAGGGTCAGGTATGAGATTAGTTCTCACCCCTAGGAAAAAAAAAAAAACAACAAGCAGCTGATCCATGCAGTGGGGGCACAGCGCCACTGGATGGTAAAAAAAAAAGAAAAATTCTGCTTTAACCATCACTGGCCTAGACGTGAATACCTCAATGATTTTCAGGGGAGCCGGGTACAGGCCCTTGGTCAGTTTCAGGACTCTCTTCTCCACGGTCTTGTAGATCTGCTGCCTTACAAAAGGGATGGACATGACATAGTCTGTGATCTCTGGAAAAAAGGATGACATGTCACTTACACATAAACCGTGTAATACAATACAATGCAACAAGCCTGCCAAAGAATTCTAATTCAGCATTTTTCACCCTCAGATGTAACTCTGGTTTACAACAAAAGCTCATAAAAAGTTAAATGAAAACAGAGCTGCCATTGTTGATCTTCTGCTGAAAACGGTACCTTACTTCTTGATCCTCTGGCTTTAGTGCTTCCTGTATCCCTGATCCAGAACAAGTATGCAGATCCGAAAAGTCAGAAGTGCAAACGTATTCCAGGGCAGTAAATCAAAGCTTTCAAGCAAGACAACCAGCCAACCAGCATTTTCAAAAGGAGACATCATCAATTATTATACAGGATTTATATAGCGCCGACAGTTTGCGCAGCACTTTACAATGGCAAGACCCATTTTGCTATCTCTCATTCTCAAACCAGATTTTTAAACCAAACTAGAGGCACTAGACAAAGACCAAAGTAAAAATGGTCGCCCAGCATCAGATCAACCACCTGCCTGCCGGCCCAATTCTGACATCCCTCTCCTACATGTAAAAATATTTTTTTGCTAGAAAATTACTTAGAACCCCAAAACATTTTTAACCACTTCCTGTCCGGACACTTTCCCCCCCTTCCTGTCCAGGGCAATTTTCAGCTTTCAGTGCTATCACACTTTGAATGACAATTGCGCGGTCATGCAACACTGTACCCATATGAATTTTTTACCATTTTTTTGAGACAGATAAAGCTTTATTTTGGTGGTATTTATTCACCACTGGGATTTTTATTTTTTTGCTATGTAAATAAAAAAGTCCAAAAATTTTCATAAAAAAGTGTTTTTCTTATAAAAGTTTGCAAATAAATATGTCATCATAAATCTTGGCCAAAATGGATTCCGTTATCCAAAAATTATAATTTTTAAAACTTTTCTTTAAATTTTTTTTATATTATTTGTTTGTTTTTTTTTTTTTTTTACATACTGTCACCCTAGCAGTAGTGTCACCATGGTGACACTACTACTTTGTGGGGGGTGATATTTTTTTTTTTTTTTTTTTTTTTTTTTACACACCGATTGCTTTTACACCCATAAAGGATGTAAAAGCAATCATTTCTCTTTCTCTCTGTCTGCATTCTTGCAGCCATTGAGAACTACTGAGTGAGCTGTGATTGATCACAGCTTGTCACATGGTACAAGGCTGTTGTGAATAGCCCTGTACTATGTGACCTCTGTGATCATTTACAGATTTCACACGTAGTAAGCAATGATGTCAGAAGTGAGATTGTGCTTACTACTTTGCATGTGATCACTGATTAGCCAATCAGTGATCGCATGATCGGGGCCTCGTACAGAGGTCCCGTCCGATGATCGGTGTTTCACTGTGTCCGGAGGACACAGCGGGCACCGGATCGCGGTGCTGCACGCTCCAAGGGAGCGTGCACAAGCAGGGGGCGGCGAGGCCGTTTATGAACGGCCACCTGACCCTGCAGTGCCACCAGCCAGCCGTTTATATACAACGGCCGGACGGGAGGTGGTGGTTAAGCAGAGGCCCTAGAATGAATTGTACAATGAATTGTAGTGAATACAAACAATACCAATTAAAAAAAAAAAAATAAATAAATAATAATAATAATAATAATAATAATAATAATAAAATATATATATATATATATATATATCCATCTATCTAAATGCTACGCAGAGTGAATAGATACCAAACATGTCACTCTTTACAATTGCACACACCCCTTGGAATGGCAACAAACTACGGAACACTGAAGTGTTACTAAGCCCAGTACTCTGCATTCACTATAAGAAAACACCAGCAAACTCTGTATGCTCTTCTGATTCTTGTTTATTGGCCACAGAACATGAATGCAGTAAAAAGGTACGGACACGTTTCGGCTGTACAGCCGAATGCTATGAGGAAGGCTGTATAGCTGAAACACCTTTTACTGTATTCATATTGTGTGCTACGAGGAAAGCTGTAAAGGAAAGCTGTAACGCTGAAACATGTTCGCACCTTTTACTGTATTCATGATGTGTGGCCAATAAACAAGAATCAGAAAAGCATTCAGAGTTGCCAGTGTTTTCTTGTTTTGGTATTACTATATGGGGAGTTGAGCGTCCCCGGCTTGTGCATCGGTCTTCAGCATGAATCTAACATTTAGCGGTTGAGCGTGGGTAATACTCTCTTTGCCTGCATTCACTTTATCCGGTCTCCCCGGACCCCGCATTCACTATATCCGGTCTCCCCGGACCCCGCATTCACTATAGCCGCTCTCCCCGGACCCCGCATTCACTATAGCCGCTCTCCCCGGACCCCGCATTCACTATAGCCGCTCTCCCCGGACCCCGCATTCACTATAGCCGCTCTCCCCGGACCCCGCATTCACTATAGCCGCTCTCCCCGGACCCCGCATTCACTATAGCCGCTCTCCCCGGACCCCGCATTCACTATAGCCGCTCTCCCCGGACCCCGCATTCACTATAGCCGCTCTCCCCGGACCCCGCATTCACTATAGCCGCTCTCCCCGGACCCCGCATTCACTATAGCCGCTCTCCCCGGACCCCGCATTCACTATAGCCGCTCTCCCCGGACCCCGCATTCACTATATCCGCTCTCCCCGGACCCCGCATTCACTATATCCGGTCTCCCCGGACCCCGCATTCACTATATCCGCTCTCCCCGGACCCCGCATTCACTATATCTGCTCTCCCCGGACCCTGCATTCACTATATCCGCTCTCCCCGGACCCTGCATTCACTATATCCACTCTCCCCGGACCCTGCAGTCACTATATCCGCTCTCCCCGGACCCTGCATTCACTATATCCGCTCTCCCCGGACCCTGCATTCACTATATCCGCTCTCCCCGGACCCTGCATTCACTATACCCAGTCTTCCACAGTACACAGAACAAGGAAATTAAATTATTTTTGCAAATATAAACTGCTAAATACCTTTTCTCATCAGCAGTATACAGCAGTCTTGTGACTTCTATCAGTGTTCAGCAGACCACTGTTTAAAGCTTGTAGGAGGGGTTTTCATTTTCCCAAGATTGTCCCATGAGGCTGCATAAGCCCTGACCCTCTGTCTGGACAGCGCCGATTGGCCCTGTGCTGATCACATGCACCCTCCCAAGAGAATGAAATTGAACAAAAAACAAAAAAAAAGCAATTCACTCCAAATTCAGCATGTGCAGCTTTTCCCCAAGGCTCTGTTCTATTGTTCTATCAGCAGATGGATTGGGGACAGTAGAAGAAGGAGGAGGGTCACAGAAGACAGGATCAAACAGCTTTTTTACACAATGCAAAGGATTAGCCCCTTAGGTTCCACAGTGAGTATAACAAGCACGCTTTACTGCATATAGAGACCGACTTTACTGTTGTGGGTTTAGGAACACTTTAAATTATCTATAGGCAACACTTTGAAACTCTTTACAGGTTACCATTTTAAAGTAACATACAGTGGGGATCGAAAGTTTGGGCTCCCCAGCTAAAAATTTGTATTAATGTGCATAAAGAAGCCAAGGAAAGATGGAAAAATCTCCAAAAGGCATCAAATTACAGATTAGACATTCGTATAATATGTCAACAAAAGTTAGATTTATTTCCATCATTTACACTTTCAAAATAACAGAAAACAAAAAAATGGCGTCTGCAAAAGTTTGGGCACCCTGCAGAATTTATAGCATGCACTGCCCCCTTTGCAAAGCTGAGACATGCCAGTGTCATGGATTGTTCTCAATCATCGTCTGGGAAGACCAGGTTATGTCAATCTCAAAGGTTTTAAATGCCCAGACTCATCTGACCTTGCCCCAACAATCAGCACCATGGGTTCTTCTAAGCAGTTGTCTAGAAAACTGAAACTGAAAATAGTTGACGCTCACAAAGCTGGAGAAGGCTATAAGAAGATAGCAAAGCGTTTTCAGATGTCAATATCCTCTGTTCGAAATATAATTAAGAAATGGCAGTCATCAGGAACAGTGGAAGTAAAAGCAAGATCTGGAAGACCAAGAAAAATATCAGACAGAACAGCTCGCAGGATTGTGAGAAAAACAGTTCAAAACCCACGTTTGACTGCACGATCCCTCCAGAAAGATCTGGCAGACACTGGAGTTGTGGTACACTATTCCACTATAAAGAGATACTTGTACAAATATGGTCTTCATGGAAGAGTCATCAGAAGAAAACCTCTTCTACATCCCCGCCACAAAAATCATCGTTTGAACTTTGCAAATGAACATATAGACAAGCCTGATGCATTTTGGAAACAAGTTCTGTGGACCGATGAGGTTAAAATGGAACTTTTTGGCCGGAATGAGCAAAGGTACGTTTGGAGAAGAAGGGGCACAGAATTTAATGGAAAGAACCTCTGTCCAACTGTTAAGCATGGGGTTGGATCAATCATGCTTTGGGGTTGTGTTGCAGCCAGTGGCACAGGGAACATCTCACGAGTAGAAGGAAAAATGGATTCAATAAAATTTCAGCAAATTTTGGATGGTAACTTGATGCCATCTGTGAAAAAGCTGAAGTTAAAGAGAGGATGGCTTCTACAAATGGATAATGATCCTAAACACACCTCGAAATCCACGGGGGATTACATCAAGAGGCGTAAACTGAAGGTTTTGCCATGGCCTTCACAATCTCCTGACCTCAACATAATTGAAAATCTATGGATAGACCTTAAAAGAGCAGTGCGTGACAGACAGCCCAGAAATCTCAAAGAACTGCAAGACTTTTGTAAGGAAGAATGGGCAAAGATACCTCAAACAAGAATTGAAAGACTCTTGGCTGGCTACAAAAAGCGTTTACAAGCTGTGATACTTGCCAAAGGGGGCAGTACAAAATATTAACTCTGCAGGGGGCCCAAACTTTTGCAGACGCCATTTTTTTGTTTTCTGTTATTTTGAAAGTGTAAATGATGGAAATAAAATCTAACTTTTGTTGACATATTATAAGAATGTCTAATCTGTAATTTGATGCCTTTTGGAGATTTTTCCATCTTTCCTTGGCTTCTTTATGCACATTAATACAAATTTTTAACTGGGGTGCCCAAACTTTCGATCCCCACTGTAGGTGGTCTGGTGCTAGAATTATATCGGTTTTGCTCTGACATGCGTGCCAAATCCTCATGTTTGGTTATTGATGTTTGCGTTTTGAGTGCGAGACCAACCCGTGCGTTCACCTTTGCATGCAAGTATGTGCAGGGGGGCATGTGGGGGAATGCCGGCAGAGGGGCTTTTATTTATTTTATTTTTACAACGTTTCCTCGATTTGTTTTCTTCAATTGTTTTTAGCAGTTTTATTGCTGTCACAAGCAATGTGACAACCATAGGCAGTGAAAGGTCTCTTTATGGAGAGATCTGGGGTCCAACTACTTTTACATAAGAGAAATGACAGCACAAAAAAAAAAAAAAAAATAGATATCGGTTCATGGTTGAACCCATAACCATCATCCCAGTATAGCCTCTTCAATACGAGGATACGTATTGCGGTATCGAAACAGTTAAAGTACAAAAGCTATGCAAACTTGAAAAATCCTTTTAAAAGACAAGTATGGGTTAGCTATTCACCTAGGTGAATCGGATCAAAGCTGCATTTGTCCCCCGCTGGCTCTAAAGGTACTTAAACACCAATCTGCTTCAAAAACGCAGCAAAAACGCATAGGCATTTTTACCGCGCTTCTGGGTGTTTTTAGCCTCCTTAGCGACCTGATTATGTCCATATTTCTGTGCTCAAAGCGGTACTTTTTTTGCATGGAAATATGTATTTTTTTATTGTAGGCCTGTAATTTTTAGGAATAACTCACTGAAATCTGTCCGAACAAGAGTCTAGTAAACATCTCGGGTATGTTAAAATGTGAAACACTAAATTGTAATTTAATAAATAATCATCATAATAATAATAATAATATAATAATAATACATTTAATTCAATAATATAATCAAACCAAAAACACTGAAATGTGAAATACAGCGCCAAGTTTGCACATCACTGAGCAAAATCGCAGAATCGTTTTCAGTGTCTGATGACGAATTTCCCCCACAAATCATCACTCAATTCTGCAAGTGGTTCTGACTTACTATCGCTGTTCTCTAGCCGGTCCAAAACCGCTTTTGACCTAAAGGGACGCTTTGTTGGACGCCATGGACGTTTCTCAATTTCCAGGCAGAAAGAACAGTAAAAATGCAGGCAGTGCACAGGACAAAGCACTCGGGACAAAATGTATGTGAAATTGTTTGATACAGTAATGTTATACTATGTGATTTTAGTGTATTTAGTGAAAGTCACTTTTAAAACTTTCAAATTTCCCGCCAGTTCCGTCCCCCGTACGTCCCGACGTCGCAGGGAACGGAACCCAGAAGATAGATGCCGGCATCTGCCGGAGGACATTGCCGGGGACACTGCAGGAGGGACATCGCGGGAGCGCAGGACAGGGTAAGTGAAGAAGAGATCCCGGAGCAACGCTGCAAGGTATTCCCGAGTGTAGCTCGGGGTTACCGCTTGTGGTGCTGAAACTTTACCCCGAGCTACACTCGGGAATACCGCCAGGGGGGTTAAAGAACATGTGACTTAAAAACTGCTCCAAAAACACTTCTGAGAGGTGTTTGAGGCACTTTTCATTGATTTCGATGGGAAAAGTGTTTTGGGGCTTTTTTTTTTTTTTTTTAACACCCAAACATGCCCCAAAGATGCTGCGTTGCGGTTTTTACACCACAACGCAAGTGCAATGCCTCAGTGTGAAAACATACATAGATATACATTCACATACACAGGGAAGCAGTTTTCTTGAGCTTTTCGGGCGCTTTTTTTAAACGTAAAAACGCTCGAAAAACTCCTCAGTGTGAAAGCAGCCCAAGAATGAGAACTGAGCGATCAAAGACTACAGATTGCTCAGTTCTCAGTGAGCTGTGAACTGCCAGTTACTGGCTTTTTGCTCTGCCCCTCCAGTGCTCCCTGGAGCGCTGGGCTGTGGAAGGGGCAGGCTGTGTTTCTCAGCGGATCGCTGAGCGGCTGAGCCAGGTGTCGGTCCAGACTTCTTAGTGGATTCAAACCATGGTAGGAATCTTTTCAGAGCCTGGACCAGCTCTATGACATATAGCTCAACAAGCTTTGGCTATACTTCACCTTTAAGCAGAAGCCTACCAGAAACTGATATTTCAGTATGTAGTAGATGGAGTAGTAAACCACCTGACAATCGGTACTAGATCTTCTCTTAGAGATCCTATTAGTGGGATTTCTGCTCTGCAATCTTTGATCTGCAGACCAACAACTGGTTCCTATTTGGCTTGTTCAAAATCTTTATTTTGATATCCTGAAGAAAGTCAGAAAAACTGCAAAAACCCAAAGCTTCCGCGTAAAACAGTGTTTGGAACGATGTCCAAGAGATCCCCCTGAGGAGTTGTCAAGAGAAAACAATCCAATGCGTGGCTTTGGCCACCAGAACCTAGACCTGAAATGTCACTTTGGGCCAGACTGAACCTTTATGAGTCAACACCCAGTTCTTACTTGCTATCAGTCCCTTCTGCTTCTGCAGTGAAATTTTCTTGTTGGCGATCCCTCTGGCAAAGTCCACTGCAACTTCCTCCAGATAATCCATAGTCCGTTCTTCAGGGCTTTTCAGACCAGGTCCTGAGTTAAAAAAAAAAAAAAAAAAAAAAAAAAAAAGGAAGGTCAAAGGAAGGCATTTTCCAAGGCCTAGAAATTGGGTGAACAATGTCAGTTTAATATAATTCAGTGCCATTTCACATATATGCAAACTGGATGCGGTTTGAACCGCATACAATCCTGCATGGCATGTGAAATAACATTGCTTCCTATAATGCTTGTTCACATATGACCGATGCACTGGCAGTGCGGATTGAGAAAAAAAAAAGAAAAAAAGTCCTATACGATTGTGAGCAGTGTGGTCCAGTTCAGGTGTGGATTACAGGCTGACTTCTATGGGAACTGTTTCTAAACCGCATGTGTCATTAGTTGTGAACTAGATAAAATCCTGACCTGACTTGATCCAAACCTGACCTGAACCGCTCAAGAAATACTGTATCAATTAGCTGTGAAACCTGAGCTTCAATCTGCACCGCACATGTGCAAATGAGCACTTAAAGTGAGATGAAAGGAAGTTTTTTTTTTTTTTTTTAATAACAAATATGTCATACTTGCCTGCTCTGTGTAATGGTTTTGCACAGAGCAGTCCCGATCCTCTGCTTGGGTTCCCCCACCCTGGTGCTCCTTAACCCTCCCTCCTACCGTGTGCTTGCTACGGGGGGAACCTAAGCAGGCTCGCTTTCGAGCTGCTGCTCTGTCAATTCAGACAGAGTGTGGCATGGCCCCACCCCCACTCATTGGCTCACTGGCTGTGTGACAGTAGACCGAGCCCAGGCCAAGTCAATGAGGAGGGAGAGACTCCGACAGGCGCTGCTCTTGTGCACATCGCTGGATCGAGATGGGGTTCAGTTAAGTATTGAGACTACAATTTATTTTAATATAAGAAGCTGCAGGATGTGACATGAGGACTCACCCAGTGGATCCACAAGTTGGTCTACAAGACCCATCTTCTTGGCACGGTCAGCACGAATGTTCTTGCCAGTTAGCATCATGTCAAAGGCAGCAGGTATCCCAACCTTGGAAGAAATGACAAGCATTAAAACCAAGTACAGACTTCCTTAATGTAAAGCTGTAAAAAAAACAACAAAAAAACAAAAGTGCAACACCCGTGAGCACAATCCTCAACACGTCTGGTAGAGTGTGGCTTTGTAGGAAAGGGAGGAACCCTAACCTTTATGTAGTATGTCTGAGCAACGATTGGCCTTATCCCCCTATAAATTATGGATTGAGAGGCAGCCTGTCCCTTCCGAGAGCCTTCAGGCAACACAAACAGGGCACCAGGTTGACGAATCGAGGTTGTGAGGTAGACTTGCAAAGCCCTAAACACATCCAAGCAGTGGAGAGAAATCTCCTTAGGAGGTTTTGGATCCAGACAAAAAAGGAAGGCAACACCAAGTCCGGTTCCAAAAGAAATCCCAAGACCACCTTAGGCAGGAAGGAACTACATGGTCTCAACAAAACCTTGTCCTTGTGAACCTTCTGTGATAGGAGAGGGAGAGAAATATGCCAAATGGGTTCACATGGTGGTCTCTGAATGACACCACACCGTTAGCAGGGAGCATACTGGTGGGCCACTTTAACACCAAGGCTCTGATCATGGAGTAAGCAGCCATGGGTCTCTGAAAGAGCATCGCCAAGGCAAAAACCTGACCTATTATAGTGTCCAAGTCCTGACTGAAAGAGGAATTCAACCAGTGGTTTAGAACAGAACCAGGGGCGGACTGACAACTCATGGGGCCCCCGGGCAATAGGGGATAATAGGGCCCCTGTGTCCTTGCCCAAACTCAAAAAAGCCTATGAAAAAGGTACCAGGGGCATCTCATGAGGCCCCCTACTGACCACGGGCCCTCGGGCAGTGCCCGAGTTTCCAAATGGTCAGTCCGCCCCTGGGCAGAACATTCTCTCGGTAGAGAGACGCAAGTTCAACTATGGGCAAAAACTGAGGCAATGCTGGTAGGTGTCGAGTTTGCCAGTTGCTAGTGTCCAGTCACCTGAAGATGGGGTATAACCCATCCCTCTATTGTATGCTCCTTGAGGGTAAGGGACTGAAGTGAATGTGTGTGTGTGTATATATATATTAAGAATATATACAGTCAGGTCCATAAATATTGGGACATCGACACAATTCTAACATTTTTGGCTCTATACACCACCACGATGGATTTGAAATGAAACAAACAAGATGTGCTTTAACTGCAGAGTGTCAGCTTTAATTTGAGGGTATTTACATCCAAATCAGGTGAACGGTGTAGGAATTACAACAGTTTGCATATGTGCCTCCCACTTGTTAAGGGACCAAAAGTAATGGGACAGAATAATAATCATAAATCAAACTTTCACTTTTTAATACTTGGTTGCAAATCCTTTGCAGTCAATTACAGCCTGAAGCGTGGAACGCATAGACATCACCAAACGCTGGGTTTCATCCCTGGTGATGCTCTGCCAGGCCTCTACTGCAACTGTCTTCAGTTCCTGCTTGTTCTTGGGGCATTTTCCCTTCAGTTTTGTCTTCAGCAAGTGAAATGCATGCTCAATCGGATTCAGGTCAGGTGATTGACTTGGCCATTGCATAACATTCCACTTCTTTCCCTTAAAAAACTCTTTGGTTGCTTTTGCAGTGTGCTTTGGGTCATTGTCCATCTGCACTGTGAAGCGGCGTCCAATGAGTTGTGAAGCATTTGGCTGAATATGAGCAGATAATATTCCCGAAACACTTCAGAATTCATCCTGCTGCTTCTGTCAGCAGTCACATCATCAATAAATACAAGAGAACCAGTTCCATTGGCAGCCATACATGCCCACGCCATGACACTACCACCACCATGCTTCACTGATGAGGTGGTATGCTTAGGATCATGAACAGTTCCTTTCCTTCTCCATACTCTTCTCTTCCCATCACTCTGGTACAAGTTGATCTTGGTCTCCTCTGTCCATAGGATGTTGTTCCAGAACTGTAAAGGCTTTTTTAGATGTCGTTTGGCAAACTCTAATCTGGCCTTCCGGTTTTTGAGGCTCACCAATGGTTTACATCTTGTGGTGAACTCTCTGTATTCACTCTGGTGAAGTCTTCTCTTGATTGTTGACTTTGACACACATACACCTACCTCCTGGAGAGTGTTCTTGATCTGGCCAACTGTTGTGAAGGGTGTTTTCTTCACCAGGGAAAGAATTCTTCGTTCATCCACCACAGTTGTTTTCCGTGGTCTTCCGGGTCTTTTGGTGTTGCTGAGCTCACCGGTGCGTTCCTTCTTTTGAAGAATGTTCCAAACAGTTGTTTTGGCCACGCCTAATGTTTTTGCTATCTCTCTGATGGGTTTGTTTTGTTTTTCAGCCTAATGATGGCTTGCTTCACTGATAGTGACAGCTCTTTGGATCTCATCTTGAGAGTTGACAGCAACAGATTCCAATGCAAATAGCACACTTGAAATGAACTCTGGACCTTTTATCTGCTCATTGTAATTGGGATAATGAGGAAATAACACACACCTGGGCATGGAACAGCTGAGAAGCCAATTGTCCCATTACTTTTGGTCCCTTAACAAGTGGGAGGCACATATGCAAACTGTTGTAATTCCTACACCGTTCACCCGATTTGGATGTAAATACCCTCAAATTAAAGCTGACGGTCTGCAGTTAAAGCACATCTTGTTCGTTTCATTTCAAATCCATTGTGGTGGTGTATAGAGCCAAAAATGTTAGAATTGTGTCCATGTCCCAATATTTATGGACCTGACTGTATATATTAAGAATAATAAATTTATTGTATCAAAGAACAACAATAACGTACATAAGCAACTAAAAGGTTCCTATAGGAGGAGCCCTCGCACGCCTTGACGTCACGCCGCCGGATCAGGAGGTCCGGCGGCCCACACTTGATTTGTACTGGTCAGTGCTTGTTTGGGTGCTTTTTATGATTGCTCACAACAGTCTCTTGTAACCTTTTAATTGCTTATGTACGTTATTGTTCTTATTTGATACAATAAATTTATTATTCTTAATACTACACTATGAGCACCTTTATTCCCCATACCTGGCACTGAGCCTCCATACCTCAGCACCAGTATTTCAGGTACTGTTGCAGACCTGAGGATTAAGCACCTTGTGATCAGACCTTTATCCTTCCCATATACCACTGAGGGACCACCAGAGGATCCTAGCACCAGGCTGTTTCTACCCGGGACCCCAGGATGCATGTGATCTAGATATGCGCAATGATATTGTGCTTCTGGTGAGTAGGCAATCTATTCATATCTTTACAACAGAAGATTGGATCGTACTCACAGTGATTGATATTTTATGGTGGACTACATAACTCATATTATGTTAATACAAGTGGACTTCTATCTGTCATATAATCTGTTATGTTAAAGGTTTTATTTGTCTTAATTTGATTTAGCGCTGCACTCCGTTTTATGATTTTAGTAGGAAGGTTTTGTGGTTCCTTTTAGTGCATTGGTCGCTTTTTAGAGTGCGCTCACTTACTTACATATACTGAATCTAAGGTCCCTAACTTACATCCATACATACACATACTAGGGCCAATTTAGACAGGAGCCAATTAACCTACCAGCATGTCTTTGGAGTGTGGGAGGAAACCCATGCAGGCACAGGGAGAACATGCAAACTCCAGGCAGGTGGTGCCATGGCTGGAGTTCGAACCAACGACCCTACTACTGCCAGACAGAAGTGCTAACCATTGTAGCCACTGTGCTGCCCACTTAAATATCAGTGGTTCCCATTTAAAATCGACATACCCCCACATGACAGACACCTACCATCTTGGGCAGCCTCTGAGTGCCCCCAGCTCCTGGCAGCAACCCCAGGAGGACCTCCGGAGTACCTAGAACCGTCTTTTTGTCCTTTGTAGCCACACGGTATTGGCAAGCAATGGCCACCTAGAAACAATCAAGAAATTAGTTGTGGACAGTAACAGCTCAATGCACAAAACGTGAAACATTCTACTATTTAAGATGCGCTTTTTGTTCAAAGTGATGTAAATGCACTTTTTAAATACATTCATGTTCACCGTTTTGCCTACCAAAGTAATTCTGCTTGGCCAGTCTTGTGATTTACACACCAGCACAGTTAGGCAGGTGACGTATGTCTTTCCTGGTTCATCTTCGTGGACAATGACTCAACCATTACCTGGCAGCAGGGAGTTAAAAGGCTAAACTAAGCAGTAGTAGACTGATCTTCTGACTAGCAGGAGATATATATCGAGAACAACTGGCCCAAAATTATAAATCCTTTGATAAAACCATAAACATGTATATTGAACTGTGTATTGAGCAGCTTGCCTGGAGTTCAGATTTAAAGCGCAGCTCCACCAAAAAGGGGAAGTTCCGCTTTAAGTACTGGTCCCCTGGCTCCCCATTAAGGATTGGCACCTATAGGGAGCGGGTACCCAAAATCGACAGGTACCCGCACCCATTTCTGCTTCAATCGCTTAAGTAATTGGAAACGGAAGTTGTACTCCCCCCTTCCCGAAGTCTTCTGGGACACGTGACAGGTCCTAGAAGACTACGGGACCATTCAGAAAGCGCAGTGCTACTCACGCATGCGCAGTGGGCACCCTGCTGTGAATCCGCAAGCTGCCACAGCCAGGTGCCCACACTGAAGATACCGACGCCGGGAACACAGGGCAGCCAATGAAATGGGCTGCGGAGGGATGGGGGGTGTTGAGACACCACGGGATCAGGGGACAGGTGGCTGCTTTTTAAAGGTCAGCAGCTACAACTGTAGCTGCTGACTTATTTTTTTATATTATCACTTTTTTTGTGTTCCAGCGCTACATTACTTTAACTGACAATTGCACGGTCATGCAACATTGCACCCCAATTAAATTTATGTCCTTTTTCCTCCCCACAAATTGAGCTTACTTTCGGGGGTATTCGATTGCCTGTGCAGTTTTTATTTTTTTGCACTAAGAAAAAAAGACTGCCAATTTTGAGAAGAAAAACCCCAAAACAATATTTTTGACTTTTGCTATTGGCCCCTTCCCGACCGCCCTATAGCAGAAACACTGCTACGGGGCGGCACGGGTGTGCAAAATCATGTGTATATACATGTCATTTTGCATTTATGGGTAGGGGGAGCGCGAGGAGGGTAAGTGGTTAAACATGTAAAGAAAAAAAAAATTAAATCAAATTTCGGCCAAAATGTAATCTGTGACATGTCTTTCCTAAAAAAAAAATCCCAATACGTGTAAATTAATTGGTTTACGTGAAAATTATAGCGTTTACAAATGGCGGTATAGATACACACTAGGATTTTTGCTTTTTATTTTTACTAGCAATGGCGGCGATCAGCGACTTACAGCAGACATTCTGACACTGGGGGGAACTGACTTGGTGTCACTGATACCAATACAGTGATCAGTGCTATAAAAAAAAAAAAAAAAAAGAAAAAAAAAAGCACTGACACTGTACTAATGGCACTGGGCAGGAAGGGGTGAAGATGTGGGGCAATCAAAGGGTTAACAGTGTGCTGTTTTACTATGTGTTTGTGCTTCACTGTAAGCACACTGCTTTGTATGGCTGTGCTGTGTGCAGCCATCCAAAGCAGTGTGCAAGAGTTGACAGGAAGGAGATCTGTTTTGTTTACAGTTCTCCGCCCCATCAAAGATGTTTGGCAATCACCTGGTGCCGATGAATAATCACCAGCCGGGACCAGGTGATAGACAGCACTGGCCGAAAATGGCGCACGTGCCCCCTACCCGGAAATGCAAAATGACGTATATATACACGTGATTTTGCGCACCCGTGCCGCCCTGTAACAGTATTTCTGCTATAGGGTGGTCGGGAAGCGAGAAGCCAATAGGTAACAATTAAAAAAGTAAGAATACAGTAACAGGTTTTTATAATGCCCTCTTCCCCAGCAGCATATCCTCATCCCTGCTTCAGTCTCACTCTGCTTTGTTCAGGCAAGTGAAAACAAAATGTATCCTCAATATGGTATATAACCTGCCATAATTAAAGTGGTTGTAAACCCTTACATATACCCACTGAAGTGACTGGCCTCAGGTGATAGGCAGAGATGAAACAAATCCTCCATAGGTTGTACCTGTTTATCTGCAGTCATTTCTTCTGCATATCCGTTTAAAAGCAAAATTCATAAAGCTTTTCTAAGCTGTCAGAGCTAAAATTACACTCTGCAGAGCCCAGGGAGGGGAGCTTGGAGAGCTGATTGAAGGGAAGGGACAGCCACCCTGTCACACAGCACACCGTAACAGAGCTGAGGCCATCAACCACAGGTTGTGTGCTGGAAATCCCACTCCATTTATTTTCGCTTGGTGTCAGGAAAACTTGTCAGAAGAGTTTCATGCTGATTGCAGAGGAAGGAAGCAGCAGACAGAAATGACACCAAGCTGTGCAGCGGAAGAACGTCTTACAGGATGTCTCCAACTTACAAGCCGACCTCAATGCTCTGTAATCTTGAAAATTGTAGAAGTCTCTCTAGTTAGCCGAGCTCTGGTATTCCCAGTTTTAGTTATACTGGGTGTTTTGTGGTGGTCCTGCGGTCATCACTGAACCCTGTATTCCAGTTAGCATAGGAACCCACTATTCATGTGAAGTTGGTATACCTGGGGATTACTTGTATAGTTATCAGGACCGGAGCTGCTGCAGTTCACCTGTGCCATCTCTAGGGACTCAAGTGGTTGTAAACCTCCGATATGAAATGGGAACAAAGCATATCCCTCTATGGTGTGTACTTGTCTCAATTAGGAGGACTTATGCAGGCCATAGACGGGGAGAAAACCGGAGGATTTTTCTTTAAAAAAACGAAAAAAAAAAATCGGTCGTTCAAGCGGCCGACGTTACCAGCAACTGTTAAAAAAAAAAAAAAACGGCCGATTTTCATCCCATCTACAGCTGGCAAAAAGTGTCCCTGCAGAAAGCTCCGCTATTTCTTTGACAGTTCTTTGAAATTTATAGCGGATGCAACAATGTATCTATTTGTATCCATTTAGGATACAGATGTTTTTATTCGGAAATAAATAGATACATTGTTGCAACCGCTGTAAATGTCAAGGAACTGTCAAAGAAATAGCGGAGCTCTCTGCAGGGACACTTTTTGCCGGACTGGAATTCCTCTTCTTCTTCATCTTCTTCCTCCTCCTCCTCTTCCTCCTCATCCTTCATGCACGACTGCAAGACTTCTCCAGGTCCTCCCCCATCCTCTGGAACTCACTACCCCAATCCATCAGACTGTCACCTTCCCTCCTCACCTTCAGGCGCTCCCTGAAAACCCATCTCTTCAGGGAAGCCTACCCCACCCTCACCTAACAGCCGCTGCCCTTCTCTCCTCCTACCACTCCATCCCCCACAGCTGTTTCCTCCTGTGCCTCTACCCCCTCCCTCCTAGATTGTAAGCTCGAAAGAGTAGGGCCCTCTTACCCCTCGTGTACTGTTTGATGTTACTGTACTGTTTCATGTATTGTCCCCCCCTCTATTGTACAGCGCTGAGCAAACCCTTTGGCGCTATATAAACTCGATAAATAAATCAATAAATCCTTTTCATCCTCTTCCTCTTCTTTTTGTCTTCCTCTTGCAGGTCACGGCTCATGCGTAGATTTTTTTATTGGTTAAAAAAAAAAAAAAAAAAAAAAAAAAAAAAAAAAAAATCGGCCGATTTGCCCATCATTGCCGCAAAAATCGTCCGATCGGCAAAATCGGCCGATTTTTTTCCAACTTCACCGATAAAAAAAAATCTGCCAAAATACCGAAAAACAGCCGAAAAATTAGCCCACTAACGATCCTAAAAGCGGCCGGTTTTATTTTCGGCCGAAAAATTGGCCGATTTTCGACCCATCTATGGCCTGCATTAGTTACATAGTTAGTCTGGCTGAAAAAAGACAAAAGTCCATCCAGCTCAACCATAAAAAAAAGTTAATCCTATACCCACAGTTGATCCAGAGGAAGCAAAAAAAACCCAGCAAAGCACGATCCAATTTGCTCCTGCTGGGAAAATAATTCCTTCCTGATCCCCCGAGAGGCAATCGGATATTCCCTGGATCAACTTTACCTATAAATGTTATATCCAGTTATATTCTGTGTATCTAAGAAAGAATCCAGGACTTTCCTACAGCAATCCACTGAGCTGGCCAGAACCAACTCTTGAGGGAGTCTATTCCACATTTTCACAGCTCTCACTGTAAGAAACCTTTGTGTTTGGAGATTACATTTTTCCTCAGTCCTGTATATGCTTCAACTGAAGTGCCTTGGAGCTCACACAAGGATTCTAAACTCATAGCAGCTGAATGGAACAATGGAAGAATGAAGGACAGGCAAGAACTGAAAGTTTATTTCCTCTTTAATATCTTATTATTCTAACGTGTGTATCCCACATTTCCCAAAACAAGATGGAACATCTCATCCCAGTGTATACACCCACCTCCAGGCCTCCTCCCAAGCACGATCCATTGATTGCAGCCACTATGGGTTTTGGGGACTTTTCAAGTTTTTCAAACATTTTCTGACCCTCGGCAGACAACTGTGAGACTTCTTGTGCACTCTTACAGGTTTCAATCATGCTGAAAGAAAGATTTGCTGTCATGAACAGAGCAACTCACTCAAGGTTTAACAGAAATGAGTTACAAAGCTTTAGACCAAGTTTGAAAAGTATTGCTTGCCTGAAAAAAGTGAAAGTATATCTAAAGTCAAACTTTTTTTAGATAGATAGATACCGTATTTTTCGCTCCATAAGACGCACTTTTTCCCCCCAAAAAAAGGGGGGAAAATGTCAGTGCGTCTTATGGAGCGAATATAAAGCGGCCGGTCCGGTATTTCTGCCGCCACCATGTCAGAATACCGGGCCGGCCGCTCAGCTGTTCTCTCCTGCAGGGCCTTACCTGTTCCTCGCTCCAGCGCTGCAGTCTTCCCGCGCTGGCTTCTGTGACAGCCGGGTGCCCACTGCGCATGTGCTGCGCTTTGTGAATGATCCGGTGTCTTCTGGGACACGACAGGTCCCAGAAGGCGCCGGGCCATTCACAAAGCGCAGCGCTTCTCGCGCATGCGCAGTGGGCACCCGGCTGTCACAGAAGCCGGCCCGGGAAGAAGAGGGAAAGACAACGCCGCGGAAGTGGGAGCTAGTGCCTGTCAAATTCAGGTACCTGCTCCCCCTCCCTCCCCAAAGGTCAGCAGTCTCTGGTCATCCCCTGCACTGTGTCCGCAGTCTCTGGTCATCCCCTGCACTGTGTCCGCAGTCTCTGGTCATCCCCTGCACTGTGTCCGCAGTCTCTGGTCATCCCCTGCACTGTGTCCGCAGTCTCTGGTCATCCCCTGCACTGTGTCCGCAGTCTCTGGTCATCCCCTGCACTGTGTCCGCAGTCTCTGGTCATCCCCTGCACTGTGTCCGCAGTCTCTGGTCATCCCCTGCACTGTGTCCGCAGTCTCTGGTCATCCCCTGCACTGTGTCCGCAGTCTCTGGTCATCCCCTGCACTGTGTCCGCAGTCTCTGGTCATCCCCTGTACTATGTCCGCAGTCTCTGGTCATCTCCTGTACTGTGTCCGCAGTCTCTGGTCATCCCCTGTACTATGTCCGCAGTCTCTGGTCATCCCCTGTACTATGTCCGCAGTCTCTGGTCATCCGCTGTACTATGTCCGCAGTCTCTGGTCATCCGCTGTACTATGTCCGCAGTCTCTGGTCATCCGCTGTACTATGTCCGCAGTCTCTGGTCATCCGCTGTACTATGTCCACAGTCTCTGGTCATCCGCTGTACTATGTCCGCAGTCTCTGGTCATCTCCTGTACTATGTCCGCAGTCTCTGGTCATCTCCTGTACTGTGTCCGCAGTCTCTGATCATCTCCTATACTGTGTCCGCAGTCTCTGGTCATCCCCTGTACTGTGTCCACAGTCTCTGGTCATCCCCTGTACTGTGTCCACAGTCTCTGGTCATCCCCTGTACTGTGTCCACAGTCTCTGGTCATCTCCTGTGCTATGTCCGCAGTCTCTGGTCATCTCCTGTACTGTGTCCGCAGTCTCTGGTCATCCCCTGTACTGTGTCCACAGTCTCTGGTCATCTCCTGTACTGTGTCCACAGTCTCTGGTCATCTCCTGTACTGTGTCTGCAGTCTCTGGTCATCTCCTGTACTGTGTCTGCAGTCTCTGGTCATCTCCTGTACTGTGTCCACAGTCTCTGGTCATCTCCTGTACTGTGTCCACAGTCTCTGGTCATCTCCTGTACTATGTCTGCAGTCCATTGGTTCAGAATATTTTTTTTTCTTGTTTTTCGCCTCTAAAACCTAGGCGCGTCTTATGGTCAGGTGCGTCTTATGGAGCGAAAAATACGGTAGATAGATAGATATAGATCTAGCTCTATCTCTATATCTAGAGATCTATCTAGATCTATCTAGAGATCTAGATCTATAGATATGATAGATCAGATAGATATGATAGATCAGATAGATATGATAGATAGATATGAGAAGGATGGACAGATACAAGATAGATGGATAGATAGATGATTAGATAGATTAGATAGAGATATACAGTCATGGCCGAAATTGTTGGCACCCTTGATATTTTTCCTGAAAATCAAGTATTTCACACAAAAAAGGTATTGCATTAACACATGTTTTGCTATACACATGTTTATTCCCTTTGTATGTATTGGAACAAATATAAAACAGAGGCAGAAAAGCAAATATGACATAATGTCACACAAAACCCCAAAAATGGGCTGGACAAAAGTATTGGCACCCTTAACTTAATATTTGGTTGCACACCCTTTGGAAAACATAACTGAAATCAGTCGCTTCCTATAACTATCAATAAGCTTCTGACACCTCTCACCCGGAATTTTGGACCACTCTTCCTTTGCAAACAGCTCCAGGTCTCTCTTATTGGAAGGACACCTTTTCCCAACAGCAATTTTAAGATCTCTCCACAGGTGTTCAATGGGATTTAGATCTGGGCTCATTGCTGGCCACTTCAGAACTCTCCAGCGCTTCTTTGCCATCCATTTCTGAGTGCTTTTTGACGTATGTTTGGGGTCATTGTCCTGCTGGAAGACCCAGGATCTTGGACGCAAACCCAGCTTTCTGACACTGGGCCCTACAGTGCGACCCAAAATCCTTTGGTAATCCTCAGATTTCATGATGCCTTGCACACAGTCAAGGCACCCAGTGCCAGAGGCAGCAAAACAACCCCAAAACATCATTGAACCTCCACCATATTTTACCGTAGGTACTGTGTTTTGTTCTTTGTAGGCCTCATTCCGTTTTCGGTAAACAGTAGAATGATGTGCTTTACCGAAAAGCTCTATCTTGGTCTCATCTGTCCACAAGACGTTTTCCCAGAAGGCTTTTGGCTTACTCAAGTACATTTTGGCAAACTGTAGTCTTGCTTTTTTATGTCTCTGTGTCAGCAGTGGGGTCCTCCTGGGTCTCCTGCCATAGCGTTTCATTTCATTTAAATGTCGACGGATAGTTCGCGCTGACACTGATGCTCCCTGAGCCTGCAGGACAGCTTGAATGTCTTTGGAACATGTTTGGGGCTGCTTATCCACCATCCGGACTATTCTGCGTTGCAATCTTTCATCAATTTTCCTCATCCGTCCACGACCAGGGAGATTAGCTACAGTGCCATGGGTTGCAAACTTCTTGATAATGTTGCGCACTGTGGACAAAGGCAAATCTAGTTCTCTGGAGATGGACTTGTAACCTTGAGATTGTTGATATTTTGCCACAATTTTGGTTCTCAGGTCCTCAGACAGTTCTCGTCTCCTCTTTCTGTTGTCCATGCTTAGTGTGGCACAGACAGACACACAATGCAAAGGTTAAGTGAACGTCTCTCCTTTTTATCTGCTTTCAGGTGTGATTTCTATATTGCCCACACCTGTTACTTGCCCCAGGTGAGTTTACAGGAGCATCACATGCTTGTAACATTCTTATTTATCCGCAGTTGTGAAAGGGTGCCAATACTTTTGTCCAGCCCATTTTTGGAGGTTTGTGTGACATTATGTCGAATTTGCTTTCTTTCCTCCCTTTTTTTGTTTTGTCCCAATACACACAAAGGGAATAAACATGTGTATAGCAAAACATGTGTTAATGCAATACGTTTCGTGAGAAATACATGATTTCCTGGAGAAATATCAAGGGTGCCAACAATTTCGGCCATGACTGTATATATATAAAGTCAAACTCTGGACACAATTGCCTTTACCCAGGTTGAAACCGTTAAAAACTCCTTAACCATCAAAGCCACCTCGTCATGTAGGCTTTTTCTACATCTGTCAAACCATCTTGTTCTTCTGCTGTTCTGCATTGCTGTCTCAGACCCCAGTCCTGTCTCTGCCTCACTCTCCCCCTGGCTATTCACCATACACACAGCCACAGGTTTTGTTAATAGCCAAAGGGTGCATTCACACCTGCAAATGCACCCAACACTGCAATCAGATGCAAGAAAACCCAGCGGGGGTTCCCCTAGTTAGCTGCAGGAAGCAGTGCTATTAAAAGCAATGGGTGGCTGACAGCTCCCGCAGCTAATCATGGCCCCTTGCATGTAATCGATCGTTCAGGGATCACTTCCATGTGATCCCTCCATTGCATGCAAGTGGCTGGCATTAGAAGCAGGAGATAGCAGCCGCCAATTACTTTCAATGGGGCTGCCTCCTGCAGCTAATCATGGGATCCCTTAATCGGGTTCTTGCATCTAAATGGTGTGCAAATGTATTCGCAAGTGTGATTGCACCTTAAGAGGAGAGGGAGAAAGTTTTAACTGAAATGTGTGCCATTGGTAGATTTTCCCCTCTATTCCGATCAAATAATTGGTGACAAGTCTGGATTTCCACTACATTATGTCCTGTTGACAACGGTCACCAGGTCATATATGGGGAAGGGGGGAGACCAGTGTTAATTTCATCTACAAAAATTTATGACGACGAAATTATTATTTTAGTTGACTAAAATACGACTAAATATAAAACAATTTAGATGACTAAAACGGCATTTTATGTAAAAGACTAACTAAAAATAAATTGAAATTTGACATCAAAATTAACACTGCACTACCACATAAGTAGGGGGTGTCTACCAAGCTGCAAAAAATAGAAAAAAAAAAAAAAAGAAAAAAGGCTTTTATTATTTTTTTGCCTTAATATTTAAATGTTGGTAATATATTCAGGTAATATGTGCAATGGCATTACAGCCAATAGAGTCCAGTTTTTGTTTTTTTGTTGTTTAATATTTTAAAGTTGCACTTCCGTTTGTCAAAATGCAGTATTTTTGTTTTATTTATAAAGCCGTTATATTACACAACCGCTAAGGCTGGGTTCACATCTGTGCGTGTGGTGCCGCTGCGGGACCCGCACAAATACCGGCAGCTGCAACCACCCACACAGAGAAATGAAGGACCCGTGGGCAGGTGCGATGAATCCCAATGGCACGCCGCCCGCACTGGAAATCGCAACCCTATTGGGAAACTTGGTACCCATGCGAGCTGCGATTTCAAAAATAGTGCAGGGGCTTCTTTCCTGTGTGTTCCAGGGCATGGCAGCCCATTCAAATGAATGGCCTCTTGTGCCCATGCAAATCGTGGCCTGCAAAATGCACCGGCCCATTTTAGCTGCCTACAATGCGCCGGCCCATTTTAGCCGCCTACAATATGACAAACAATTCAGATGACTAAAATACACCTAAAACTAAAATGGCATTTTAGTCCAAAGACCAGGGTGGATAAAAATCAATGATTTTTTTACAAAAATCAAACAAATCGGATTTTTTTTTATTTAAATAAAATGCTTTTTGAGGAAAATATATTACCATCCAAAGGTTATTCCATCATGAAATAAAGATTAGTTTTTTTATTTATGTAGAATAAGGCTGTATATCAGTGGTTCTCAACCTTCCTAATGCCACGACCCTTTAATACAGTTCCTCATGTTGTGGTGACCCCCAACCCTATAATTATTTACCCAGTAATTATAATTCATGAGTGTCGTTTTACCTCCAATACTGCTGCTTTCAACACAGCAGCTGCTCTCTACACAGCAGCTGCGCTCTACACAGCAGCTGCTCTCTACACAGCAGCTGCTCTCTACACAGCAGCTGCTCTCTACACAGCAGCTGCTCTCTACACAGCAGCTGCTCTCTACACAGCAGCTGCTCTCTACACAGCAGCTGCTCTCTACACAGCAGCTGCTCTCTACACAGCAGCTGCTCTCTACACAGCAGCTGCTCTCTACACAGCAGCTGCTCTCTACACAGCAGCTGCTCTCTACACAGCAGCTGCTCTCTACACAGCAGCTGCTCTCTACACAGCAGCTGCTCTCTACACAGCAGCTGCTCTCTACACAGCAGCTGCTCTCTACACAGCAGCTGCTCTCTACACAGCAGCTGCTCTCTACACAGCAGCTGCTCTCTACACAGCAGCTGCTCTCTACACTAAATTCCATGAATCCATTCACAATGTCATGCTCTTCCAGAGGTTTTTGTAAGATTATTGGGCAGTTTCTCTGCCTACAAGATATTATCACAGATTATTGGTTTACTTTTGCAGTTCTCAAAACTGAATTTGACTCAGCGGAGATCACATGCCTCTTCTTCACAGCAAAAATGTTATAACATGAACAGAGTTAAGAAAAAGACTTTAACCGTTTCAATACCGGGCAATTTTACACCTTCCTGCCCAGGCCAGTTTTCAGCGCTCTCACACTTTGAATGACAATTGCGCGGTCATACAACATTGTACCCCAACTAAAATTTTATCATTTTCTTCACACAACTAGAGCTTTCTTTTGGTGGTATTTAATCACCGCCGGGGTTTTTATTTTTTGCTAAATTAACAAAAAAAGACCAAAAATTTTGAAAAAAAAAAAAAACACATTTTTCTTTGTTTCTGTTATAAAAGTTTACAAATAAATAATTGTTCTTCATAAATTTAGGCCGAGATGTATTCTGCTACATGTCTTTGGTGAAAATAACCCAAATTAGGATGTATTTTTTAGTTTGTAGGAAAGTTATAGAGTTCACAAACTATGGTATAGATCTGAATATTGATCAATTCTGAAGTACTGACAGCCAATCTAATTTCTTGAGGTCCAAGAATGTCAGAACAGTACAGATATCCCCCAAATGACCCCTTTTTGCAGAGTAGACAGTCCGAAGTACTTCATAAGAGGAATGGCGAGTTTTTTGAAGTTGTATTTTTTTGTCATAATTTTTCGGAAAATGAAAAAATGAAAAAAATTATTTTCACTATTTTTTTTTTTACATACTGTCACCAGTGCAGTACAGCGTCATCATATAACTGGCATGGCGGTGAACAGGGACACTGACTGGTGACAGTATGAAAAAAAAATATATATATATTTTTTTTTATTATATTTAATTTTTGTATTACTTTTTTTAAGATTTTTTTTTCATATTTCACTATGACCAAAGTAGTACAATGTTACCATAGTAACATTGTACTACTTTGGGGAAGTGATCAGTATTTTTTTTTTTTTTTTTTTTTTTTTTTTTTTTACACAATTTGCTTATAGCAAAGAATTACTTTGCTATAATATAAGCAAGCATTTACCTGAATGAAATCGATTCATTCAGCTTTTTTTTTTTTTGTGCTTAGCTGTGATTTGGTCACAGCTAATCACATGACATGTGCATGTGATTAGCTGTGACCATTTACACCTAGGCACTAGTATACAATCATATATATATATACATATATATACACATATATATATATATATATATATATATACATACACACACACACACACACACACGAATGAAGCCATCCATTGTATACAACTGTCATGTGACCTGCTGTGATTGGTCACAGCAGGTCACATGGTACCAGCAACGGGAGTCGGTACTCGGATCTGTCATCGGCCGTGTCCGAGGTGCACGGCCGGTGACAGATCGCGCTGCTGCGCCGCTCTGCATTAGCGCAAACGGCGCATGTGCGGGAGCACGCCAAATGGCGTGCACCCGGAGTGCAGAGACACTTCTGAAGCCGCCAAACGGCCATTGGCCGGGCGGCTAATGGTTAATCCTAACTTCTACAAACCTATGAATACAGAATCAACCCCTTCAGTGCTAAGTTTCAAGAAGTTCAGTGAATAGAATAGAAACAATATTTTTCTGATTGTTTGGAGTGGAATAGATCTGCACAAGAAGAAAGTGAAACTAAGTGTGAGGAGGAAGGGGCTGACAGTCTAAGTTTCTTAAAATATATATATTTTGTTTAGCCAAATTAGTTACCAAACATGGATGTTTAAGCAAATCACATATGCTGGAATGTTATTGTTTCAGTTGAATAAATCTATTTAAATTGTTATTATTAAGGTAATGATTATTTTTCTCCTTCCTAAGTACAACAGAAAAGTTGTCCAAATATGAATGATTAACCTATTAAACTGGGGATAAAAAAACTAATATGAAAAGTTGTTATTCTAAAAATCTTCATCTACTTGTATATTAAAGTTATACCAGCAAGAATTAGTCTTTATGTAGAAAACTAGGATTTAAATCAAGCCTGACTAGTGATTTAAATCAAATCCACCCTGCCAAAGACTAACTAAAATTTGACATCAAAATTAACACTGGGGGGGGGCACAGACAGCAATAAAACCCTGACATGGGTTCTAACTTTTGCTATAAAGAATTCTTAAAGGGCAAGAGCACACAACACGGTTAAATAATGGTAAACAGAAAAAACCCATACAGAAACCTCTGTTACAACAATGGTATGTGTAAAGATTTCACTGCTGCACTTGTTGAGAAATATACATTTCGGGGATGAATCAACAATCCTGCATCAAGCCAGAATAGAAATACCTTAGGTGCCTGTACAAATATCCAATCCTGGCCAGGTTTGGGCATTATCCACAATGACTGGCCAACGTAGGTCTTCCCTAGCAAGCTGTGGTAAACACTTCCAGCTTTCAGGACCTCAAAATTTGTCAAATGCAATGGAAAATCTTTGCGCCAATAGGCGCTGATTCTTACTACCAGGACCGCGACTTCTGTTTATGTGTTACAAGCCCCTGTAAGGCGGTGATGTGTTTAAGGATTGGCAAGTGTTTTACCACCTATTCACAGAAAGGCATAAGCCACCTCTGGCCTAAAAGGAGCCCTAGCAAAATCTAACTATCAGCAGCCATCTAAAGAAGCAGGTCTCACTTGATATCGGCCCCAGCGATGAAGCAGCCTGGTTTGCTGGAGATCAGGACAGCACTTTTCACAGCATCGTTGGCCCAGACTTCATTCATGACGTCACCAAATTCACTCTGCACCTGCTTGGACAGGGTGTTCACCTGCACGGCACAACAAAAATAGAGCAATTAACAAACAACTACATTATATTTTAGAGCATTAAGTAATAAATGGCTTAATATATGCGGCCGTGCGGGCCAAAGACCCCATGAATGGTCAGAGCCAAGGACTATGGCTAGGGATCACACCACTGTAGGCACTGAATCTGATAAAAGCAGGCAAGAGTCATTGTCAAAAGGAGGCTGAACTATGAATTGGCTGGCTCTGCCTAAACACCACCCTTTGACAATGCATCTCATCCTCTGCCGTAGCGAGTTGCCAAAGGGTATTGTGTAGCTGCCAACAGTAACAGGTCTTTCTACAGGATTAAAGTGGAAGTTCAGTCAGAATCTAAGTCTACACCTATGCCCACCCCCATTAGAAGCCTATTCTGTGAAAGAAAGGATGCTTACACTTACACTACAGCTATTCTAAAGCCGCTCCGGTCACATGACCGGATCCCAGCACTGGCTTCAGTGTAGAGCAGGGCAGCCCACAAGATCCCACGGTGGGGGATGTCACCGCACAGGCATTTGTAGCCAGTGTCAATGATCTCCCCTCTACACTCAAGCCGCTGCTGGAGAGATCATGTGACTGGACCAAAGCGGCTTCAGAATAGGTAAGTACACAGATTTTTTTCTTTCATTGAGTAGACAGAATATTCTTAAAATACACTGGCTAAGTGGTTAGCACTTCTACCTGGCAGTACTCGGGTCCTTGGTTCGAATCCCAACCACGGCACCACCTGCCTTGAATTTGCATGTTCTCCCTGTGCCTGCGTGGGTTTCCTCCGGATACTCCGGTTTCCTCCCACACTCCAAAGACATGCTGGTAGGTTAATTGGCTCCTGTCTAAAATTGTCCCTAGTATGTGTATGTATGAATGTGAGTTAGGGACCTTAGACTGTACACCCCTTGAGGGTTAGGGACTGATGTGAATGTACAATGTATAGGGACCTTAGATTGTACACCCCTTGAGGGTTAGGGACTGATGTGAATGTACAATATATATGTAAAGCGCTGCGTAAATTGATGGCGCTATACAAGTACCTGAAATAAATAAATAAAATAGGGTGTGGGAGTAGGTTGGCCTTCGTTAGATTTTTACTGAACTTCCACTTTAAAGCAGAGCCAAAATGACCTTTCCTTTAATTGGCCGTCTACATTGGCTGGTGCGGGGGGGGGGGGGGGGGGCCTCACAGAAAGCAGTCATCCCAACACACAAGGACCGTCCCGGCGACATAAGAAGAGCTCCGCATGCACCCGCTAGGTTTACTTGTTGGAGTACACCGACAGCAGGCAGGTAAGTGTATTCTAGACATTGGATGTCTCTTTTGCAATAAAGAGCGGCCTGCTCGCCGCTATTTGTGACAGCAGAACTTTAGCTCCGCTTCAGCAGGATCAGATGGAAAACTTTACAACCGCATAGCTTTAGATGGCTTTAACCACTTCCTGTCCGGACACTTTCACCCCCTTCCTGTCCAGGCCAATTTTCAGCTTTCAGCGCTATCACACTTTGAACGACAATTGCGCGGTCATGCAACACTGTACCCATATGAATTTTTTTTGCATTTTTTTGAGACAGATAAAACTTTATTTTGGTGGTATTTATTCACCACTGGTTTTTTTTTGTTTTTTTGCTATATAAATAAAAAGTCTAAAAATTTGGAAAAAAGTGTTTTCTTATAAAATTTTGCAGATAAATAATTCTTCATAAATCTTGGCCAACATTTATTCAGTTATCTTTTTAGTAAAAAAAAATAACCCAAATTAGTTTATAACCAAAAATAATTTTTAAAACTTTTTTTTAATTTTTATTTTATTTATGTTTTTTTTTAACATACAGTCAACCCTAGCAGTACAGTGTCACCATAGTGACACTGTACTACTTGTGGGGGGTGATGAAGATTTTTTTTTTTGTTTTAACACCGATTGCTTTTACACCCATAAAGGCTGTAAAAGCAATCATTTCTCCTTCTCTATTGCTGCATTCTTGCAGCCATTGAGAAATACTGTGTGAGCTGTGATTGGTCACAGCATGTCACATACTACAAGTTGTGAATAGCCCTGTACCATGTGACCTCTGATCATTCACAGATTTCACACATAGTAAGCAATGATGTCAGAAGTGACATCTTGCTTACTACTATTCATGTGATCACTGATTTTTTTTTTGATTGAAAAGATACTTTTATTACAGAAGCATCAAAAACAACATGATACGTGTAATCGGGGTACATCTCACCCTGTACTGCGACGCAGCGCACCACATGGCAATACAGTTCCAAGCATACAATAAATACATTCAGAAATAAATACATTCGCTCAGCGGTATGATGCCTGACGTGATGTGCAGAGGATGAATCCCCTGACCGCCACGTCATGCATAACGCCGCTTACCCCAAAAACTGTAACATTCTAATACACATTACGTTTCCTAATAACACTAGTGCATGCAAAAACGAGAACCGGATATTGCGATTAACAATAGGCATCGGGTGTGTGTGGGAAGGGGAAAGGGGGGGGGGAAAGAAACACAGGCCCGAAGCTTTATTGAAAAGACAAAGACACGCAAGGGGGAGTAGGGGGAAGGGGGAAATCTTCAGACGTCCTCTTCCTCCTTCAATGATCACATGATCGGGACCTCACACAGAGGTCCCGAACACGATCGGTGTTCCGCTGTGTACGAAAAACACAGCGGGCACCAGGTCGCGGTGCTGCATGCTCCGAGGGAGCGCGCACGATCCAAAATGGCGGGCGCCATTTATGAACAGCAACCCGCCCCTGCACTGCCACCATCCGGCCGTTTATATACAGCGGCCGGACGGAAGTGATGTCAGAAGTGACATCTTGCTTACACCTATTCATGTGATCAATGATTGGCCAATCAGTGATCACATGATTGGGACATCACACAGAGGTCCCGAACAGCGATCCGTGTTCCACTGTGTCCAGAGGACACAACGGGAATCGAATCGCGGTGCCGCTTGCTCCCAGGGAGCACGCACAATCCAAAATGGCAGGTGCCGTTTATGAATGGCAACCCGCCCCTGCACTGCCACCGTCTGGCCGTTTATATACAGCGGCCAGACAGGAAGTGGTTAAATCAGAAAAGACAAAATTTCAAAGAGAAAGACTGCGGTCCAAGTTATACCTTAGAATTTGGGGTGTTAAAGCGGACAACGGCGACATCTTTTTTGACTTCATAGTTAACATGCGTTCTTGCTGAAATGACACAACACAGATGGTAACGTTATACAGCGAGCCGAGACCCGCGATTCCCCCAGAACATGAGACGACAGACAACAATGTAACTTACAAAGCATGGCGGAAGACATTGATAGTGATCGGCAGGTGAAGCCTGTAAACAAAACAACATCAAGATGAACAGTGAATAAAGGTTTATATCAGAAACGTACAAAACAATGCAATGGACTACAAGTCCCATCATGGCTGAAGGACAATACTTGGACATGCAGCTCCATAACGGTTAGGAAGGCTGGTCTCAGTTCGTTTTCTTCCACTAACTAATGATCTTGCGTTTGATTGTAATATATGATTGCAACGCTTAAACAAAAAGAACAAATTGACAAAACAGAGGAAATGTAGATCAGGATTCAATCTGAATAAGAATTCCTTTATATAGAATGGCTTAGCAAGGATTTCCATCGCTCCACCCCGATATGGAAACTTCCGTACTCCCACACCTCTGGCCAAGCACTGACATTCACACGCGTGAACTGTGCCCTGCGGCGGAGTCACACGGGAGGATCAGAGGGCGAGTTGGCTGGCTGACAGACAGCAAAGATCACTGCCAAGTGTACAACTCTCACCGCAAACACTCTGATTGTATTTCAGGACTGGAGAGCCTGGATTGGACAGGATTACATACCGTATCACAGTGTACAGGTATACAACGCCTTCATGTAGATGCACAGGGATGGAAAAAAAACAAACAAAAAAAAAACCACAAACAAAATAGCAACCAAACCGCTCTTTTTGATCCTCCCAAGACTTTCTGCTCTCTAGTTCCAGTGTCACCTCCTCCCACGCTCGCCTCCAGGACTTCTCCCATCCTATGGAACTCCCTACCCCCATATGTCCGGCTGTCTCTTAAACTATCCACCTTTAGACGATCCCTGAAAACTTTTTTAAAGAAGCCTATCCTGCTTCTACCTAGTAAACTGCCATTTATTTCCTCCATCAGCTCCTCCCCCCACAGCTATTACCTTTTGTATCACTCAACCCTTCCTCCTAGATTGTAAGCTCTCAGGATCAGGGCCCTCTGTTCCCTCTTGGACCAAATTGTATTGTAACTGTAATGTCTGCCTTCATTTTGTAAAGTGCTGAGCAAACTGTTGGCGCTATATAAAACTCCTGTATAATAATAATAATAATAAACAAAAAACAAAAACTAAAACCTGTACAAACTTCAGGGCCCATTTACACTGTTCATTTTAAAGGACCCTTTCATACAAAGGCTAGGTTCACACTAGCTTTGTAAGCAGGCGTTTGAGGGGCGTTTTTAACGCTCCTCAAATGCCTATGAAAAAGATACACATGGCAGCACACAGTGCTGTTCACATTGAAGTGTTAGTGTTGCGGCAAAATTGACGCCAAGGGGTTTATTTACTAAAGCTGGAGAGTCCAAAATCAGACTCCCTTCTGCATAGAAACCAATCAGCTTCCAGGTTTCATTGCCAAAGCTTCATTGAACAAGCTGAGGTTAGAAGCTGATTGGTTTCTATGCAGAAGGGAGTCTGATTTTGGACTCTCCAGCTTTAGTAAATCAACCCCCTTATGTCCAGTCAGGAGGAGCTGAAGCCTTTCAATGCGTCCCATTCAAGTCTATGGTGGCACTCCTCAGATGTCTATGAAAATGATACACATGGCAGCACACAGTGCTGTTCACATTGAAGTGTTAGCGTTGCGGCAAAATTGACGCCTTATGTCCAGTCAGGAGGAGCTGAAGCCTTTCAACGCGTCCCATTCAAGTCTACGGTGGCACTCCTCAAATGTCTATGAAAATGATACACATGGCAGCACACAGCGCTGTTCACACTGAAGCATTGGCATAGTGGCAAAATTGACGCCTCATGTCCAGTCAGGAGGAGTTGAAGCCTTTCAACGTGTCCCATTCAAGTCTATGGTGGCACTCCTCAAACTCCTGGCATGCGTTTGCCGGGCGTTAATACCATTAACTTCATTATAGGCCTCAAAACCGCACATAGGCATTTGGGGAGCATTAAAAACGCTCCCCTAACACCTGTCAAATGCTATAGGGGCATTTGTTAAGAAGTCAAGCGTGAACAAGCCCAAAGGGTCTGATCAGGTCCACCTGTCAGTTTTTCAGGCAGACTTGATCGGCAGCAAGGTGTAAGCAGACTTGTGTCCGTTTACACCCATCTACCTCTGAGATAGAGATCTGCCTTCCTATGATCATTTAGGCTCCATTCACACCAATGCGTTTTTTCCCGTTTTTGCAGAAAACGCACTACAGTCCATTTAACATGGTTTCCTTTGGAACACGCTCACATATAGGCTTTTTTGAGCTGCTGCGTTTATGGAAAGGGTCAGGGACCCTTTAAAAAGCAAAAAGCAGCGTTTTTGCTACAATAGAGTTCAATGGAGAAGCTGCTGAAATGCATGGTAGAGCGTTTTTGCCACGTCCTGCATTTTTATTCTTTTATTCATTTTATTTGCCCAGCAAAAAAAAAAAAAAAAAAAGAGCTGAACAAAAACACAAAAATGCAGTAAAAATACATCAAAAGTGCAAATCAAACTGCAAGAAGCACTGGAGACAGGATCAAAACGCAAAATGCATATATGCGATCCAAACCTTACACCCAGCCGCTCATACTCTGCATAAACTGAGCAAACAGGGACCTGTCATCCGATCAGCAGGGGGTCAGCGGACAGATCCCCTGCTGATCTAAACAAAGCTCGCCCCCATGTAAAAAAAGGGCCTAACATATGTGTTCCAACATGTATTGGTTCCCCAATAAAAAATTCCCATCTCAGCACTGCAGTGTGCTTTGAAAAATATGACGCGTCTGTTATTCTCTGCATTTTAGTTCAATGGGAGGCCCATACGAGACAATAACAGCGCATCAAGACGCAGAGAACATTCATTTAGAATTTGGAGTGTATAATGTCCCCCTTTGTGGGGGTGACGTCTTCCTGTGCCCCTCTCAACCATTTAAATGGCTCCCGCTTCTGTCAAATTCTGTGACTCGCGAACGGGAAGGGAGAGCGGTGGGGCTGAGCTGTCTGTGTCAGGAGACACAGACAGGGCAGCTCAGGAGCGAGCCTGAAACCAGCTTTCTTTGGGGGCACTCAGCGGAGGCGAGGAGCCAGGAGCACCGGCAGGGGACCCCATATAAAAAAAAAAGAAAAAAAAAAAAAGGGATCAGAGCTGCTCTGTGCAAGACCATTGCACAAAGCAGGCAAGTATGACATATTCCTTCTGTACTGAAATGTATTGTAGTTGTACTATCTCCTTTATATTTTAAAGCGCTGCGCAAACTGTTGGAGCTATATAAATCCTGTATAATAATAAAAATAGAAATAATAAAAATAATAACGACATGTTTGTTATTTTACTGAAAGAAATTGAAAAAAAAAAAAAAAAACAACTTTATTACCACTTAACCACTTCCCGACCGTCCGTTGCATATAAACGGCCTCCCCGCATCCTGCTTGTGCGCGCTCCCTGGGAGCGCGCAGCACCGCGATCCGGTGCCCGCAGCACCACGATCCGGTGCCCGCTGTGTCCTCCGGACACAGTGAAACACCGATTGTCGGACGGGACCTCTGTACGAGGTCCCGATCATGTGATCACTGATTGGCCAATCGGTGATCACATGCAAAGTAGTAAGCAAGATGTCACTTGTGACATCATTGCTTACTACGTGTGAAATCTGTGAATGATCACAGAGGTCACATGGTACAAGGCTATGCACAACAGCCTTGTACCATGTGACAATCTGTGACCAATCACAGCTCACTCAGTACTTCTCAATGACTGCAAGAATGCAGACAGAGAGAAAGAGAAATGATTGCTTTTACATCCTATATGGGTGTAAAAGCAATCAGTGTAAAGAAAAAAAAAAAATCTTCATCACCCCCCACAAGTAGTACAGTGTCACCATGGTGACACTGTACTGCTAGGGTGACAGTATGTAAAAAAAAAATAAAATATATAAAAAAAATATTTAAAAAATGTTTAAAAATTATAATTTTTGTTATAAACTAATTTGGATTTTTTTTTTTTACTAAAAAGATAAACGGAATAAATTTTGGCAAAGATTTATGATGAAATATTATTTATTTGCAAAATTTTATAAAAAAAAAAAACACTTTTTTCAAAACGTTTGGACATTTCATTTACATAGCAAAAAAAATACAAATCCCAGCGGTGAATAAATACCACCAAAATAAAGCTTTATCTGTCTCAAAAAAATGGTAAAAAATTCATTTGGGTACAGTGTTGCATGACAGCGCAATTGTCATTCAAAGTGTGATAGCGTTAAAAGCTGAAAATTGCCCTGGTCAGGAAGGGGGTAAAAGTATCCGGACAGGAAGTGGTTAAAAACATACTACTTTATTACATCTAGGACTCTCCAGAAATCCCACTTTCTAAAAATCAGTATTTTCAAAGGCTTCGGTTCGGCCGGCCCCGTTCTCCATGCGGCAGCAGGCCTCTCAGGCCCCGACCGCTGCACTGTGACAAGACATAGGCCGGCTGTCCCCATACCATGGAATTCTAGGTATTTTGTTGCTGTGTGGGCTTTTTGGGTAAAATCCAGATACAATCTGGCAATTTCTGGAGCCTGTCATTTAGTAGCAGTTTTTGTTTATCACAGTTTTCACGTGTCTGCTTTTGTATATAGAGGACAGGTTGAATTTCAGCTGCCGCACCCTGCGATCAGAGTATGTTGGCTGTGTGCCCGGCCTGCGCTGTCACTATTTATATAGGGTAAAGGTTGAAGTCTACATACACTGATAACCAATATAGGGGAAAGGTGTCGTCAGCTACGCAGTAAAAAGTCTGACCGTCAAATAGTTATGTCACTTATGTCAGTCTGTTTCCATCAGAGGAACCTGCCGGCACATTGAATCAGCCGCATGCCGGCCAACAGACACGTAATCGGATTGTTAACATTGCTTTCTAAAGCATGGCTTGCCATTAAATCAAATCTGGGGAATATTTTGTTTACAAAAGATTTTTAATAAAGTTTGTACAGTAAAAAAAAAAAAAAAAAAAAATCAGCAATCCAACAAGGCAGAGCAGAGGTTACCCCCACAGGGACCACAAGGCTCGGGCAGATCGAAGTGCCTCCCAACGTCCTAGCAGGGACACCCCTAGGGGCTAAAGTCAATACTACGCTTCATCTTAACCAGAAGGCCAAGAGAATTTTAACCTCTTCACGCCGGCCGAACGCAAATGTGCGGCCTCCTGGCGACTGGGCCTAGACGCTGAGTGGCCGCACATTTGCGTTCTATTAAAAAAAGGACATATGTGCCAAGAGCGCGCGCCCTGCACGCTCCCAGCACACATGTCCGGTACTCACGGAAAGGTCTCAATCTCCTCTTTCGATTGGGACCTTTCCCGATCATGTGACCGCCGTGACGACATGTGACCCTAAATCCCGGCTTCTGAAACTCTTAAAGGGCCGGGAGGCGCCGGCGTGAAGGGGTTAAAGTGGAGTTCCACCTGAAAAAAAAAAAAAAAAGAAAAGTTTGCAGCTACAAAAATTGTAGCTGCTGACTTTTAATATACAGCCACTTACCTGTCCCTCGGTCCAGCGGTGTCCTCACCATGGCTGGTTTCACTGCCCGTCTTCTCTCCATGGCGACGGCATCTTCAGTGTGGGCACCCGGCTGTGGCAGCTTGCGGCTTCACAGCCGGGTGCCCACTGCGCATGCGCGAGAAGCGCTGAGAATTCCGAATGGCTCCATAGTCTTCTGGGACCTGTCACGTGTCCCTGCAAATTAAGGACCCTTTTTTTGTCTGACTAGAAACCGTATCGTATGGGTATTCACACCCCTGCGTTCCGATTCTGCACATCGCACCGCGTTTAGCGAACAGATTTCGGGGTGCTAACTGAACACACCTGAAACGGTTCGCTTGAACAGGGTGCAATTAAAATGCGGTGGGGAATTCGCACAGAAACTGGTGCAAATTCCACATCGCGTCAGTGTGAACCCAGGCAGAAAGTGAAAATAAAAGAAAATCTCAAATTCTGGGTTATCACCAGAAAAGGAAGAGGTGAAACCTTCCAAAAAAGGGAAACGAGTTCTGGGGACCTTGGGGTCCCCAAGTAATTCCCTTAATTTGCAGGGAATTCCTATAACTTCCTGTTTGGTTAGTGGGACAGGAAGTGATAGAGAAATCTACCCAATGGGACACAGATGGCGAAATAAAAATCAGACGGGGGGTTATACCCTCCCTTACTCTATCCAAAACGGAAAAAAAAAACTTCCGCTTCCGATCACCTAGGCCAGTGGTCGGCAAGCCGCGGCTCGCGAGCCACATGCGGCTCTTTACCCACTCTAATGCGGCTCTTCTGTGTGCCGGGCGCCCGCTCCCCTGCCTCCTCTCCGTTGGCCGCCCCAAAAGTCCGCGCGGACCTTTTAATCCGGCCCGCGGATGTGGCTGTCAGGATGTGTGTAGGCGGGGCAGCGTGCCGAACGTGAGGGGAGGGGAGCTAGGCTCCTCTCACAGTCCGCCCTGAAGACCCGAACGGCGCGGGAAGACAGCGAGAGGAACGCGCGGAACAAAGGTAAGTGAATTGACACAGGGGACTTGGCTTACTAGAAGGGGGGGGGGAATAGTACTGTGGGGGATGAAATACTATATGGGGGATGAAATACTATACGAGGGATGAATTACTATACGAGGGATGAATTACTATACGAGGGATGAATTACTATACGAGGGATGAATTACTATACGAGGGATGAATTACTATATGAGGGATGAATTACTATATGAATTACTATATGAGGGATGAATTACTATATGAGGGATGAATTACTATATGAGGGATGAATTACTATATGAGGGATGAATTACTATACGAGGGATGAATTACTATACGAGGGATGAAATACTATACGAGGGATGAAATACTATACGAGGGATGAAATACTATACGAGGGATGAAATACTATACGGGGGATGAAATACTATACGAGGGATGAAATACTATACGGGGGATGAAATACTATACGGGGGATGAATTACTATACGGGGGATGAATTACTATACGGGGGATGAATTACTATACGGGGGATGAATTACTATACGGGGGATGAATTACTATACGGGGGATGAATTACTATACGGGGGATGAATTACTATATGGGGGATGAATTACTATGGGGGATGAATTACTATATGGGGGATGAATTACTATATGGGGGATGAATTACTATGGGGGATGAATTACACTATGGGGGATGAATTACTATATGGGGGATGAATTACTATGGGGGATGAATTACTATATGGGGGATGTATTTTCAGTTTTAAAAATGTGGCTCTCAAAATAAATTTCAATCATGGTTTTGGCGAGATTTGGCTCAGTTGAAAAAAAAGGTTGCCCACCACTGACCTAGGCAATCGCAGCAGAAGTTGGAGCAGGTACCTGTCAAATTCGGGTATACGCTCCCCAGAGGTGCCAATCCTTAATGGGGTGCGGGGACAAAGGCTTAAAGCACAACTTCCCCTTTTGGGTGGAGCTCGGATGTAATGATTCAAATATTTAAAGGATAAGTTCACATTTTGTACCATGTTACACCCGTATTCAGGGAGTAACATGCAATTGTTGCAGAAGCCAACCCCCCCATCCCCGAACCTCCATTGTTACAGTGAACCGGGGATCTTCCCCTGCACCCGCTGTCGTAATTTTATTAAAAAAAATTGGCACCACCCACCCAGATGCATCGTTCATTCACAGAACTCTGTGAATGGGAGACCTACACTAAGGACGGCCATACATGGATCAATTTCCAACCAATTTAGCGTTTGAAATTCGGACCTAAGATTAATCGTCTGATTTTCGCTCTGTTAGTGGGGCAATGGCACCAGTCGATTTTCGTGGTTCTTCCCCATTTCGTTTATCGGCATGCTGGAAAATTTATGAAAAACAACCGATTTTCAAAAACATTGGTGGCACCATCGGATTACAGAACGAACAATGTTTTTCGATCGAAAAAATCGTTTGGAATTCGACCCACGTATGGCCTGCTTTACAGACATCCTTTGTAGCGGTCAGCTTGTAGTACTCAATGTACTACCGAGGTGCTATGGTAGTTCATTGATTCTTCCTGCCATTGTGTAACTGCCTTCCCATACACGGTGCAAGAAGACAGCTACAGGACTTTGCAGGAGCCCTCCATTGCGCCCCGGATTACCACAGGTGCAATGCTTTGCAGGCTCCTAGTAATAAATAAGTAAATGCACTTTTTTTTTACCTGCAAAAAAAAAAAGTGAATTTTACATTTTTTTGTACAAAAAGGTGAACTTATCGTTTAATGGCAATTGTAATTGACATACCAACTCCCCTTTTCTCTCTCTTGCACATTTTTTTGTTTCATTTTATTACACATAACTTATATCTGAAGTTATTTGTTTTGGATTCTTTGTATGTATGGATTGCATCTGGGGTTACCGACATGTGGTGAAAATTTCATGTCAATGACACCTACAGAGCTGTAGATTTTCAGGAAGCTCAAGCCTATGCAGATGACAACAGCTTGCTATTCATGGAGACATCTGCTAAAACCGCTATGAATGTGAATGAAATATTTATAGCTATTTTCTGAGAAAAAATGATGACGTGTTCAATATTTATTTTACCTGCTGTTTATGTAATGGATATATACAGTGCTCAGTGAGTACATCCCAACAGATTTGTCAGAGAACTTTATGCAGGCCATAGACGGGTCGAAAATCGGCCGATTATTCTTTTAAAAAAACGAAAAAAAAATCGGTCGTGCAACCGCTATAAATGTCAAAGAACTGTCAAAGAAATAGCTGAGCTCTCTGCAGGGACACTTTTTGCCGGACTGGAATTCTCTTCTTCATCATCCTCATCCTCTCCCTCATCCTCTCCCTCATCCTCTCCCTCATCCTCTCCCTCATCCTCTCCCTCATCCTCTCCCTCATCCTCTCCCTCTCCCTCTCCCTCATCCTCTCCCTCATCCTCTCCCTCATCCTCTCCCTCATCCTCTCCCTCTCCCTCATCCTCTCCCTCTCCCTCATCCTCTCCCTCTCCCTCATCCCTCATCCCTCATCCCTCATCCTCTCCCTCATCCTCTCCCTCATCCTCTCCCTCATCCTCTCCCTCATCCTCTCCCTCATCCTCTCCCTCATCCTCTCCCTCATCCTCTCCCTCATCCTCTCCCTCATCCTCTCCCTCATCCTCTCCCTCATCCTCTCCCTCATCCTCTCCCTCATCCTCTCCCTCATCCTCTCCCTCATCCTCTCCCTCATCCTCTCCCTCATCCTCTCCCTCATCCTCTCCCTCATCCTCTCCCTCATCCTCTCCCTCATCCTCTCCCTCATCCTCTCCCTCATCCTCTCCCTCATCCTCTCCCTCATCCTCTCCCTCATCCTCTCCCTCATCCTCTCCCTCATCCTCTCCCTCATCCTCTCCCTCATCCTCTCCCTCATCCTCTCCCTCATCCTCTCCCTCATCCTCTCCCTCTTTTCCTTCTTTTTGTCTTCCTCTTGCAGATCACTGCTCATGCGCAGATTTTTTTATCGGTAAAATATTGGCCGATTTGCCCATCATTGCTGCGAAAATCGGCCGATCGGCAAAATCGGCCGATTTTTTTCCCAACTTTACCGATAAAAAAAAAAATCAGCCAAAATACCGAAAAACGGCCGAACATTTAGTACACCAACGATCCGAAAATCAGCCGATTTTATTTTCGGACGAAAAATCGGCAGATTTTCGACCCATCTATGGCCTGCATTACTTTCCTTTCAGAATCAACATTTTCTGCGAGACACTATACTACAAAATCCTCCCACAAATGCCAGCCATTGATTTATTAATTTGCACACACAAAAAAGTATTTTTCCTAACAAATTCATTCAAGACCATGTTGCAAAAATGAACACCCCAATGAAAGACTAAATTTAGCACAGCTAAATTTTAGAAAACAAAATCCTAACAAAAATTCAACTCCAGATGAGTCTAATTATTCATTGAACAGGTGTCCAGCAGGAAGGCGATTATAAAAAGGGCATTACTTAAAGAAAACCCCTCCCATTTCATGCTGTCAGCAATGGCAACACATGAAGGAGAAATGTCACAAGGCCTGAGATAGAAAATAATTTCTTTACACAAGAAAGGTGAAGGCTACAAGAAGATCAGCAAAGCTTTACTTTTCAGTCAGAATACTGGAGCAAAAATTATAAAAAATGTTTACAAAGATGGAACTGCAACAATCTTACAGAGACGTCCAGGCCATCCATGGAACTTAATACCTCGACAGGAGCATCTTCTGATGAAAAGGGTTGAAAAAAATCTTCATGCAAGTTCACTGCAGTTAGCTAAAATAGTAGAAAGCCAAACCGGGTGATTGTTTCCCGTGACACAATACGGCGTACACTGCAGAGGAATGGCATACATGGGTGTCATCCATGAAGGAAGCCTCTCCTAAAGCCCATGCACAAAAAAGCCTGTCTAGAATTTGCCAGAGCCCATTCTGAAAAAGAAGAAGACTACTGGGAATCTGTACTCTGGAGTGATGAGACCAAGGCAAATGTTTTTGGAACTGATGACTTCAAAACTATATGGTGTCGCAAAGGTGAGGAGTACAAAGAAAAATGCATGGTGCCTACAGTGAAACATGGTGGTGGCAGTGTCCTCCTGTGGGTCTGCATGAGTGCTGCTGGTGTTGGGAAGCTGCATTTCATTGATGGTATCACAAATTCACAGATGTACTGCTCTATATTGAAAGAGAAGATGCTACCATCACTCCGTGCCCTTGGTCGTCGTGCACTTTTCCAACACAATGATCCAAAACACACATCTAAGGCCACTGTTACATTTCTGAAGAAGAACAGGGTGAAAGGGATTCAGTGGCCAAGTATGTCTCCTGGTCTGAACCCAATGAAGAGACAAGTTGAGCATCACTCTCCATCCAGGCTCTAAAAGAGATCGTTCTTGAAGAATGGAAAAAGATCGATGTTGTAATATGTCACCAGCTTGTTCATTCCATGCCTAGAAGACTTGGTGATGTCCTTACAAATCATGGAGGTCATACAAATACTAGATGGAGGAGTTTTTGTTGTGGGGTGGATTCATTCGCTTTTACTAATTTGAGTCAAACTGAAGATGTTGTAATCTAAGTTACATTATCAACCTTACACACATGTAATGAGCTAAACAAATGTTTGTCAAAATTGTGGAAATTGTTCTTGTGTTCATTGAGATATTGATTAAAATCTTACTTTTCAAAAGAGGTGTACTCATTCATGCTGAGCACTGTAAGTACCTGCAATTAAGTCGTTTTAATGAGATAACATTTGTACTTTACATCTCTGTAGCACCTGCAAAAGCCCCAGCAGTGTTTCCACAGTTGTGGGCAGCACAGTGGCTAAATGGTTAGCACTTCTGCCTGGCAGAACTAGGGTTGCTGGTTCGAATCCCAACCACGGCACCTCCTGCCTGGAGTTAGCATGTTCTCCCTGTGCCTGCATGGGTTTCCTCTGGGTACTCCAGTTTCCTCCCACACTCCAAAGACATGCTGGTAGGAGAATTGGCTCCTGTCTAAATTGGCCCTAGTATGTGTATGTATGAATGTGAGTTCGGGACCTTAGATTGTACGCCCCTTGAGGGTTAGGGACTGATGTGAATGTACAATATATATGTAAATTGAGGGCGCTATATAAGTACCTGAAATAAATAAATAAGCTGTATGTAGTAGCCTAGAAAGAACTTCATTCATCCTATAGAGGGCGATGTAATCCCTGAACACCCTCTTCCCCCATAGCCACTGAACCAATAACACGGCAAGGTCAATCATATCTGTTCTCCAGACAACTACGAACTATTGACACAAACTGAGGGCTTAGGAATTTGCTGAAAATTCTAAGTCCTTCAACTCCAGAAGATTCCAGAAGACACAAGAATTGACCCAAAACCCTGCATATAGTAAACATCTGATGTTTATTGTCCTTAAAGCAGAGTTCAACCCAAAAGTAGAGGTCTCCTTTCCCCCCCTCCCCCCCATTGCCACATCTGGCACCTTTTGAGGTGGGGGGAATGGAAGCAGATACCTGGCTTTGACAGGTATTCACTCCCACTTCCAGCGGAGTTTGCTGCGGCAAACTCAGCTGGAAGTTCAGCACCTTCCGTAGACCACCGGGACATTTCCAAGGACCCAGAGGACTGCAGTCCATCCACAAAGCGCCACGTGTGTCACAATAGGAAACCAGCTGTGAAAGGCTTCACTGCCGGTTACCTTTAGTCAAGGTGGTGGCACCAGCACCCGACAGCCGACTGAGGAATCGAATCAGCTGGATGCCTGGACAGGTAAGTGCCCTACACTATTACCCTAGGTTCACATCTGTGCAGGTGGTGCCGCTGCGGATCTGCACATAAATCCATGCAGCCACACCACCCGCACAGAGAAATGTGGACCCGCGGCTGGGTGTCATTAGTTCGAATGGCACGCCACCCACACTGGAAAACGCAACCGTATTGGGAACCGAGGTTCCCGTGCGGGCTGCGTTTTCAAAAGAAGTGCGGGGACTTCTTCCCTGCGTGTCACGGGCTCGGGAGTCCATTCAAATGAACGGGCTCTCGTGCCCGTGCAAAACGCGGCCTGCACGGCCTCATAGGCGTAAACCGAGGGTTAAAAAGTCAGCAGCAACAGTATTTGTAGCTGCTGACCTAAAATTTATTTGGGGGGGGGGGGGGGGGAAGTGGTGGGGGCTGGAACTCAACTTTAAGCTTTTTTTTGTCATTCTGAATCTTTTTTAAAAAGGAACACTAAACTCTGGTTTACATAAAGAAGGGCCTTTTCACACGGGGTGGACTCCGCATGCTCAGTCGGGGATCTGTCTGCTGATTCCCTGCTAGTCAGGCAGATGACAGGTCCATGTCCACTTATGCAGAGCGGACACAGCCCACTCTCCTCTATGGGCAGTCGGATGTAAACGGACTGGCTGCCTGTTTACACCCAACTGCCCTCTGATCTGACGGAGGGGAATGGATCGCCTTCTGTTTGATTTTGCCATTTAGATCAGATTGGAGCTAGGTGGGCGTTTACACCCGCCGCTCCAAAGAGCAGAGGGAGGGCCCGATCGAATCCACCTGAGAAACGGACAGGCAGACCTGATCGGAACATTTATGAGAAAGGGGCCAAACAAAGGCTGAAAAGGGGTAAGATAAGACCTCTGCAGGTCTGCATTTACAGCACCCCTGTGCCATGATGATGCGACTCTGTGCTTTGGTGCGACATCATTGCAGCTCAGAACAATCAAGTGGATAAAGAGTCCAAAACCGGAAGGATTGAGAGCAGACGGAAGTGCCCATGACAGCGGAGAGCACTGACAGCACAGAGCTGGAGAGGATAATTTGACAGGTAAGTCTGCCAAAATGTGCCAATATGAAGAGCATCCTTATACAAAAAATAAATGATTGATTGATAGATACAGTTGCAAGAAAAAGTATGTGAACCCCTTGAGATTACGTGGAGTTTTGCATGAATTGGCATAAAATGTGCTCTGAACGTCATCTAAGTCACAACAATAGAAGAACACAGTCTGCTGAACATAATACTACACAAACATTAGATGTTGCCATGGTTTAATTTCACATAACATGTAAACATTCACAGTGCAGGGAGGAAAAAGTATGTGAGGCCCTAGCTTAATGACTTCTCCCAGAGCTAATTGGAGCCAGGAGTGAGCCAACCTTGACTCCAATCAGTGTGATGATATTGGATGTGTTGCTGACAGCTGTCCTGCCCTTAAAAAACACACACCTGTTTTGGGTTTACTGGTTTTAAGAAGCACTGTCTGATGTGAACCGTGCCTCGCAGAAAAGAGCTCTCAGAAGACCTACGATCAAGAATTGTTGACTTGCATGAAGCTGGAAAGGGTTACAAAAGTATCTCCAAAAGCCTTGATTTTCATGTGTCCACGGTAAGACAGACTGTCTACAAATGGAGAAAGTTTAGCACTGTTGCTACTCTCCCTAGGAGTGGTCGTCCTTTAAAAATGACTGCAAGAGCACAGCGCAGAATGCCGCATGAGGTAAAGAAGAATCCCAGAGTGTCAGCTAAAGAAATACTGAAATCTCCGGCACATGCTAACATTTTTGTTGACACATCTACAATAAGGAAGACATTAAACAAGAATGAAGTACATGGGAGGACACCATGGAGGAAGCCATTGCTGTCCAAAAAGAATATTGCAGCACGTTTGAAGTTTGCAAAAGAGCACCTGGATGTTCCACAGCACTACTGGCAAAATATACTGTGGACAGATGAAACCAAGATTGAGTTGTTTGGGAAGAACACACAACACTATGTGTGGAGAAAAAAAGGCACAGCACACCAACATCAAAACCTCATCCCCACTGTGAAACATGGCGGAGGGAGCATCATGGTTTGGGGCTGCTTTGCTGCCTCAGGGCCTGGACGGATTGTTGTCATTGATGGGAAAATGAATTCCAGAGTTTATCAAGACATTTTGCAGGAAAACGTACGACCATCTGTCCGCCAACTGAAGCTCCGCAGAGGATGGGTGATGCAACAGGACAATGACCCAAAGCATACAAGTAATTCAACAAAACAATGGCTGCAACAGCACAGAATACGCCTTCTGGAGTGGCCCAGTCAGAGTCCTGACCTCAACCCCATTGAAATGCTGTGGCATGACCTTAAGAGAGCGATTCACACCAGACATCCCAAGAATATTGCTACACTGAAACAGTTTTGTGAAGAGGAGTGGTCCAAAATGACTCCAGATCGTTGTGCAGGTCTGATCTGCAACTACAGGAAACGTTTGGTTGAGGTTATTGCTGCTAAAGGAGGGTCAACCAGTTATTAAGTCCAAAGGTTCACATAATTTTTCCTCCCTGCACTGTGAATGTTTACATGTTATGTGCAATTAAACCATGGCAACATCTAATGTTTGTGTAGTATTATGTTCAGCAGACTGTGTTCTTCTATTGTTGTGACTTAGATGACGTTCAGAGCACATTTTATGCCCAATTCATGCAAAACTCCACCTAATCCCAAGGGGTTCACATACTTTTTCTTGCAACTGTAGATATATGAATATATATGTTTTTATAATATTATTATGTGGAAGTTTAATTCTACTTTAACTAAAAAAAACACAAACAAAAAAAACAAAAACAAAAGTCTCTTCCATCACTCTCGGCTTCTTCAAAATTCATTTTTCTGCTGCTGTGATGCGACTTCCTGTTAGAGCGTGGCTACATCCATTGTCCACAGTCCCACTGTATGGATGTGATCCTCTATAGGTACCTATCCTATACCTAGAAGATAGGTACCTATCTAGGTATATGGAAGCCAATATGAAACAGTCACCATGTATGCTTGACCTTCAAGCTTCCCCCACACTAGGTGGTCAAGGCCGCCATTAGAAATCATAGGGCCCTGTATAATCACCATCCTAAGGACTAGATATATCAATCCGCTGGGACAGACAGCAGGAGCTGAAAGTATAACTAAAAGATATTTCTTTTTTTGGGACAGAGTGGAAATGGATTAGAACAGGTCAGTTTTTCTTACTGTTGGTACCCTCATTAGGGAGATTCACCCTCTATCTGTCCTGTTCACGGTGATGACTGAAAGTGACACATTTTGGGTTGTAAGCAGAATAGAAATCTTCCAATGGGGACACTTGTTCAAGGATTCGCTAACTTCCTGCTTTAGCTATGGGACAGGAAGTGAAGGAAAATCTCCCTAAAGGGACACAGGAGAAAAAAAAAAAAGAAAAAAAACACATGTTTGGTGGGAGTGGGGGGTTATAACCCTAGCTATCAAAAAGGACAAAGAGCTACACAGTCAGCCCAAATATCAGATCTAGGAAATCAGCTTCAAACGATCTCTTCTAAAACCACGCCCCATTGACATGTTTCACCCTCCCACAGGCTTAGACATACAGGGTTAGAAACCTCCCTTGAGAAAAATAAAAAGTTTTAGTCCTACTTTAATGGTCAAGAGCCACAGCTGCTGGATGATTTCACCTACATCTGAAAGAAAAAAAAAAAATCCCCCTCTCTACCTCCGGGCTGAACTGATAGGACCCAAGAGAACTTTACATTTAAAAGGTAGAGAGCTGTGGTTGGAGGAGATTACTCTGCCTGATCCCGAAAGGAAATGAAAAAGTCCCCTTTCTGCCGGGGCCGGTACAGGAGGGCTGATTCTACCCCTCTATCAGCTAACAGAGTGTAAGCTCCTCTGGTTAGAGACTGATGAGACTGGCTCAGTATTCTCTGTACAACACTACAGTATATGTCAAAGCTACAGATATGTATAATAAAAATAATAATAGTGTGTGACTTGGGGGGGGGGGGGGTGTTAGTGTAAGCTCCTCTGGTGCAGAGACTGATGTGACTGGCTCAGTGTTCTCTGTACAGCACTGCGGTATAAGTGTGAGCTATATAAATGTATAATAGTGTGTGACTATGGGGGACATTAGAGTGTAAGCTCCTCTGGTGCAGAGACTGATGTGACTGGCTAAGTGTCCTCTGTACAGCACTGCGGTATATGTTAGAGCTATAGAAATGTATAATAGTGTGTGACTATGGGGGACATTAGAGTGTAAGCTCCTCTGGTATAGAGACTGATGTGATTGGCTCAGTGTCCTCTGTACAGCACTGCGGTATAAGTGTGAGCTATAGAAATGTATAATAGTGTGTGACTATGGGGGACATTAGAGTGTAAGCTCCTCTGGTGCAGAGACTGATGTGACTGGCTAAGTGTCCTCTGTACAGCGCTGCGGTATATGTTAGAGCTATAGAAATGTATAATAGTGTGTGACTGTGGGGGACATTAGAGTGTAAGCTCCTCTGGTACAGAGACTGATGTGACTGGCTCAGTGTTCTCTGTACAGCACTGCGGTATATGTCAGAGCTATAGAAATATATAATTAAAAAAAAATACTAACAGTGTGCGACTTTGGGGGGGGGGGGGGGGGAATGTTAGTGTGAACTCCTCTGGTGTAGAGACTGATGTGACTGGCTCAGGGTTCTCTATACAAACCTACACTATTGTGCACCCTTGGAGAATTGGAAATATACAGAATGTACCATTTATGAAGAAAACATGAGTGAGCTGAAAAACCCATTTCTTGTATTTCTTATGGGATTCATATTCTGCAACTGTAGGTGATAATAGAACTGGCCAATCATAAAACAGAACATGGCAACAAGTAAACCAAGGAAATGCCCCCTGTTCTAAAGTCTGCATCTCCTCAGTTGCTAATCCTGTGTATGGCCCCCTTTGGCATCAATGGCAACGTGCCGTCTTCTGTAATAGTTGTCTGAAGCCCCCAAAAATCTTGCAGGTGGCATAGCTGCCCATTCGTCTCGGCAAAATGCCTCCAAGTCTTTGGTTGTCCTGCATGAACCGCACATTTGAGATCTCCCCAGAGTGGCTCAATGATATTCGGGTCAGGAGACTGTGATGGCCACTCCAGAACCGTCACCTTTTTCTGCTGCATCCATTGGAGGGTCAGCTTGGCCTTGTGCTTGGGGGTCATTGTTGTGCTGGAAAGTCCAAGAGCGTCCCACATGCAGCTTTCTTGCAGAAGAATGCAAATTGTCTACCAGTATTTTCTGATAACATGTTGCATTCATGTTGCCATCAATTTTCACAAGATTCCCTGTGGCATTAGAGCTCACACTCCACCGAAACATCATTGAACCACCACCATGCTTCACAGTGAGGAAGGTATTCTTGTCGCTATAGGTTAGAGACTGATGTGACTGTGGGGGAGGGGACATTAGAGCGTAAGTTCCTCTGGTTAGAGACTGATGTGACTGTGGGGGATGGGACATTAGAGCGTAAGCTTCTCTGGTTAGAGACTGATGTGACTGTGGGGGAGGGGACATTAGAGTGTAAGCTCCTCTGGTGCAGAAACTTAAGTGACTGGCTCAGAGTTCTCTGTACAGCACCACGTATATGTCAGAGCTATAATAAAGTATATTAACAGCATGTGACTGTGGGGGGGGGGGGGGGACACTAGAGCGTAAGCTCCTCTGGTACAGAGACTGATGTGACTGTGGGGGAGGGGACATTAGAGTGTAAGCTCCTCTGGTGCAGAGACTGATGTGACTGTGGGGGAGGGGACATTAGAGTGTAAGCTCCTCTGGTGCAGAGACTGATGTGACTGTGGGGGAGGGGACATTAGAGTGTAAGCTCCTCTGGTACAGAGACTGATATGACTGTGGGGGAGGGGACATTAGAGTGTAAGCTCCTCTGGTACAGAGACTGATGTGACTGGCTCAGTGTTCTCTGTACAGCACTGCGGTATATGTCAGAGATATAGTAATGTATGATAATAGTGTGTGACCATGGGGGACATTAGAGTGTAAGCTCCTCTGGTTAGACTGAGGTGACTGGCTCCGTGTATAGTCTAAGATGTATATCAAGCCAGTCACCTAGGTCTCTAACCAGAGGAGCTTACACTCGAATGTACCCCAGAGTCACACACAGTTAATATACCTTTCTATAGCTCTGACATATACCGCAGTGCTGTAGAGGACACAGCCAGTCACATCAGTCTCTGCACCAGAGGAGCTTACACTCTAAGGACCTAATCTCCAAGTGTTGCTATGGTGACAGCAGAGCCCCCCAGGAAGGGGGGAGAGATATATATATATATGACACATACATCCCCACCCAAATAGTGAGGTAGAATGAGAAGTGACTGCACTTCCCCTCCATTCCCCGGTAGATCAGACACGTCCCGTCCAGAGACCAGCCCCCCTCCTCTCCCCCACCATTCCCAGGTACCTGTCTTCCCGCCCAGCCGGAGCAGCGCTCCCACACTTCTCACAGCCGCCATGTTGTCCGAGGTGACACTGACAGGACCCCTCGGAAAGCCGGCTCATCACGCCTCACCCTCAGGGCTGTCCGCCACACTGCCTGACTGACTTCACCCATTACCTGCAACAGTAACCAGCATAAAACAGACATCTCATAAGATGGGTGAGATAAACAGTGTGAGAATGAGTCTCCTGGGAGTGTCGGAGGGGAGAGAAGACGATGGAATAGGGAGAAAATAGAGACAGGCGCTCAAGGGACAGCCCTAAAAGGCAGAACGGGAGGAGGGGAGGGGGGCCTCGAAGTGAACTTGACGCATCTGGTGGCTGAGAGAAAGAAGAGTGAACGGAGGAGAGCTGAGGTGAGGGGGTCTTGACCGGAGGTGGGGAGCCGACCGGGGTTGTCATGGTGATATGTGAGGGGTCCTGACCGGGGTTGTCATGGTGATATGAGGGGGGTCCTGACCGGGGGTGTCAGGCTGGAGAAGGACAGTACACAGAGCCGGTCTATATGGTGGGAAGCAGAACCTCCTCATACTGGATCCACCATCCTCAGCCAGGACATGCTCAGGCCTCCTCTATCCTGGGGGGGGGGGTCTCCATATGTTGTCCCCAGACATGTTCAGGCCTTCTCTGCCTCTGGGGGGGGGGGTCCATGTTGTAACCATGGCAGCACTGGGAGGTTAGGTTTGTAGGGAGTTGTGTACCATACACCCCCATCATGCGTCTAGTATTTGGATGTGAGCGCTGGGTGTGATTGGTGCAGAACCCCGGGGACAGATGGGAAAATAATGGGGGGGGATATTTCCTTCAGTCAGAGGGATTTCCCCTCACTTCCTGCATTAGCTATGGAACAGGAAGTAAGGGGAAATCACCCCAATGGGGTCACTGGTTCTGGTGACACCACAGGATTCCCCTGCTTTGGAGGAATTTCCTCTCACTTCCTGTTTTGGACATTAGATAGGAAGTGCTCCCCAATGGGGACACTAGTTCTGGTGACAACCAGGGATTCCTTTACTTTGTAGTTATCTCCTCTCACATCCTGTTTTGGCAATGGGACAGGAAATGAGGGAAATCTCCCCAATGGGGACACTAGGTCTGGTGACAACCAGGGATTTCTTCACTTTGGAGTTCTCACTTCCTGTTTTGCTTAACGGAAAGGAAGTGGAGGAAAATCTCCCCATTGGGGTCACTAGTTCTGGTGACACCACAGGATTCCCCCCCCCCCCCACCCACACACACACACACACACACACACACACACACACACACACACTTTGGAGGATTTTCCTCTCATTTCTTGTTTCAGCTATTGGATAGGAAGTGCAGGGAAATATCCTCGATGGGGACACTAGTTCTGGTGACAACCAGGGATTTCCTCACTTTGTGTATTTGGCTATGGAACAGGAAGTAAGGGGAAATCTCCCCAATGGGGACACTAGGTCTGGTGACAACCAGGGATTCCTTCACTTTGGAGTTCTCACTTCCTGTTTTGCTTAACGGAAAGGAAGTGGAGGAAAATATCCCCATTGGGGTCACTAGTTCTGGTGACACCACAGGATTCCCCCCCCCCCCCCCCCACACACACACACACACACACACACTTTGGAGGATTTTCCTCTCATTTCTTGTTTCAGCTATTGGATAGGAAGTGCAGGGAAATATCCTCGATGGGGACACTAGTTCTGGTGACAACCAGGGATTTCCTCACTTTGTGTATTTGGCTATGGAACAGGAAGTAAGGGGAAATCTCCCCAATGGCGACACTAGTTCTGGTGACAACCAGGGTTTCCTTCACTCCTCTCCTCTCACATCCTGTTTTGGCAATGGGACAGAAAGTGAGGGAAATCTCCCCAATGGGGACACTAGTTTTGGTGACAACCAGTGATTCCCTCACTTTCTGATTTGGTTATGGGACAGAAAGTAAGGGGAAATCTCCCCAATGGGGACACTTGTTCTGGTGACACCACAAGATGCCCCCACTGGAGGATTTTCCTCTTACTTCCTGTTTCAGCTATTGGATAGGAAGTGGAAGGAAATATCCTCGATGGGGACACTAGTTCTGGTGAGGATTCCCTCACTTTGTGTATTTGGCTATGGGACAGGAAGTAAGGGGAAATCTCCCCAATGGGGACACTTCTTCTGGTGACACCACAAGATGCCCCCACTGGAGGATTTTCCTCTTACTTCCTGTTTCAGCTATTGGATAGGAAGTGGAAGGAAATATCTTGTTTTTAATTCCCAAAAATAAAATTGGCCATAAATTGTATGTTTCATATTTTGGACTGGACCGTGACAATCTTGATCGGGTTCTTTAATTTTCAAAGCAGATCTTGCACCCAAATTCAATGTTCTATTATGTAGCAGCACCCCACCGCTCTTTGTAAAAGCGTTTAGAAAACAATTGACCAAATAAAGTTAGGAGGGGGTGAGAAAAGTTGCTTATTTTACACCCCCCACTTCCACTGGTGTCACTGGGCCTTCTCTGAGGATCATGGGAGAGCCGAGGAGCCCAACTCTTGTCAGAGTGTGCTGTACACACTTACATACATTTACACCGGTACACCTGGATGATCTGATCCCCTACAGCTACAGGCATCATCCCGGTATTGGTTTTTTTTCCAGGAGGCAATCGGCTTCTCAGCTAATTAACCCCTGGTTTACTATCACAGGTGGCAGGAGAGCGGATATGGTGAATGCTGGGTCTGGGGAGAGCGGATATAGTGAATGCGGGGTCCGGGGAGACCAGATATAGTGAATGCAGGGTCCGGGGAGAGCAGGTATAGTGAATGCAGGGTCCGGGGAGACCAGATATAGTGAATGCAGGGTCTGGGGAGACCGGATATAGTGAATGCAGGGTCTGGAGAGAGCGGATATAGTGAATGCAGGGTCTGGGGAGAGCGGATATAGTGAATGCAGGGTCCGGGGAGGCCGGATATAGTGAATGCAGGGTCCGGGGAGACCGGATATAGTGAATGCGGATTCCGGGGAGAGCGGATATAGTGAATGCGGGTTCCGGGGAGAGCGGATATAGTGAATGCGGATTCCGGGGAGAGCGGATATAGTGAATGCGGGTTCCGGGGAGAGCGGATATAGTGAATGCGGGGTCCGGGGAGACCGGATATAGTGAATGCTGGGTCCGGGGAGACCGGATATAGTGAATGCGGGGTCCGGGGAGAGCAGATATAGTGAATGCGGGGTCCGGGGAGAGCGGATATAGTGAATGCGGGGTCCGGGGAGAGCGGATATAGTGAATGCGGGGTCCGGGGAGACCGGGTATAGTGAATGCAGGGTCCGGGGTGACCGGGTATAGTGAATGCAGGATCCGGGGAGGCCGGATATAGTGAATGCGGGGTCCGGGGAGGCCGGATATAGTGAATGCGGGTTCCGGGGAGAGCGGATATAGTGAATGCGGGGTCCGGGGAGAGCGGATATAGTGAATGCAGGGTCCGGTGAGACCGGATATAGTGAATGCGGGGTCCGGGGAGAGCGGATATAGTGAATGCAGGGTCCGGTGAGACCAGATATAGTGAATGCGGATTCCGGGGAGAGCGGATATAGTGAATGCAGGGTCCGGTGAGACCGGATATAGTGAATGCGGGGTCCAGGGAGAGCGGATATAGTGAATGCAGGGTCCGGTGAGGCCGGATATAGTGAATGCGGGGTCCGGTGAGGCCGGATATAGTGAATGCGGGGTCCGGGGAGAGCGGATATAGTGAATGCGGGGTCCGGTGAGACCGGATATAGTGAATGCAGGGTCCGGTGAGACCGGATATAGTGAATGCAGGGTCCGGGGAGAGCGGATATAGTGAATGCAGGGTCCAGGGAGACCGGATATAGTGAATGCAGGGTCCAGGGAGAGCGGATATAGTGAATGCGGGGTCCGGGGAGAGCGGATATAGTGAATGCGGGGTCCGGGGAGAGCGGATATAGTGAATGCGGGGTCCAGGGAGGACCTGTCACGGCCCATTATTTTACAAGGGATGTTCTTCCTTTGTGAAAGAAAGTTGTTAAAAAATAAAAATTAAAGTGACAGTAACAAGAAGTTTAAAATAAATTAAAAAAAATTGAAAAAAATAAAGCTAACCCCCCCCCCTTTGTGCTTAAGTACAAATGCATATGTAATTCCCGCATGCATAAACATTTTTTAAAAAACTACTTGTCCAGGGACTAAATCGGTGCCCCAATCTACTTGTCCCTCATGACCATCTACTTGTCCAAATAAAAAAACATAAATTTAACCAAAACCGCATTTAAATCTTCTATAAGTAATGTCGGGGCTTTTAGAAACAAAAGGGGCTTTATGGCAACTTAAACGTTTAATATTTTTAGCATTGCGCTGTATTTCTCCTCCTCCCCTCCCCTCCCTGTCTCCAGCCCCACCCCCAGGGACAAGCAGGGAGAAGAGAAACCTTGCAGTATAATGAGCACCGAATGGCTGCTTGTCAGGAAAGGGGAGTGTCCGACTTATCCTTTATCTGCCAGAGCCATTTTTTGCTTTTTTTGCACGTTTGAAAAATGATTGTAGGCCTGAAGATTATACAAAACTCCAAAACATGATATATTTTCTGAAATCAGAGATCCTAGAGAATAAAATAGCGCTAGTTCCAATTTTTTATGTCACATGATATTATCACAAAGGTCTAGGAAACACAAAATTTCAGTAAAACGTAAGTTAATTTTAGGGCACAAGAAGCAATACTTTTTCCAATTTCTTTGTAAAATATAAAATATGAGGTCGCAGCGAGTAAATAGATATCCAACATGTCAAACATTAAATCTGCGTGCGCTCATGAAAGGGCAACGAACTTCAGTACCCTATATTTTCTGTTTTTTTTATTTTTAAAGCCCCTTATAGGTCATTAGTATAGTGCAGGGGTGGGCAACTGTGGCCCTCCAGCTGTTGGTGAACTACAAGTCCCATCATGCCTCTGACTTTGGGAGTCATGCTTGTAACTGTCAGTTTAGCAATGCCTTATGGGACTTGTAGTTCTACAGCAGCTGGAGGGCCACAGTTGCCCACCTCTGGTATAGTGTACGAAGGAGGTCTGGTGATAGAATTATTGTTCTCATTCTGGCGTGCGCGGCGATATGTAACGTGTATTGCAATCGACGTCTTCATGTGTGCTTCTACGTTTCTGTGTGCGTATATGTGGGGCTCTTGAAAAATTTGGGGGAGGGGGGGTATATGCTTGGATGTAACTTTTTTTTTTTTTTTTTAAAAAAACTTTTTTTTTACTTAATTTTTTTTTTTTGATCGTATATGGGACAGAAAGATGATTTTTTTTTTTTTGCTGACAGGTTCTCTTTTTTGAGACTTTTAGACCCTGGATGTCTCCCCTGTGCTCCACTGAATGTAATGCAGTGCACATCGCACCGCATCACATTCTTTTTTTTTTTTTTTTTTTTTTTTTTTTTCAATGACCGGGAATGTGTCAAATGGGGACCCGGAAGTGACATCACTTCCGGGTCAGGAGAAAAAGGGGAGGGGAGCGGATGTGTCCACTCTCCTCCCTTTCTTGTACCACATCTCGCCGGCGCACACTGAGCCAGTCCTGGGCCCGCAGATGGGCAAACGGAGCCCGGGACATATAGCGGGCAGGGGGGAGAGACTGACACTGTGGGCTGTGTGGAAGCAATCGGGCAGCAGCACTGCCGCCCAAATGCTTCCACCTGACAGGTGAGCCCTGCTGCTTGCCCGCAGCAGGACTAAAGGCAAAAAAAAACGACCTGCCCGGAATTACATGTCCTGGGTTTCAGGCGATAGGAATTGTACATCCCTGATAAACGGTGATCATACCACACTCGTGAGGCATTTTCGCAAACGTCTGAGAAACGGCAAAAATTTTAGCTGCAGACCTTCTTTTGCCTATGGAGATTTGAATGTACTGTAGTCTGGTGCCATTCCACAAGCGTACGCATTTTTAAAGCGTGACGTGTTTGGTATCTATTTACTCGGCATTACATCATCTGTTATATTTTAACAAAAAATTTGGTTTATTTTTTATTAAAAACTAATCCCAATAACTGTATATTGATCAGTTTGCGCAAAGGTTATCGCATCTACAAACTATGGTGTATATACACAATGGAATTTTTATTTTTTTATGTTAGTAATGGCGGCAATTAGTAACTTATAGCGGGAATGCAACATTGTGGCGGACATTTCGACACTGACACTTTGTGGGAACCAGTGACTGAATACAGTGATCAGTGTGCTAAAAATATTAACTGACACTGTACTAATGACACTGGCTGGGAAGGGTTAAACAAAGTAAATAATGTCTTGGGCTTGATGAAGAAATAGGGCCCCATCATTGGTATCAGTGGGAGGAATAGGGCCCCATCATTGGTATCAGTGGGAGGAATAGTGCCCCATCATTGGTATCAGTGGGAGGAATAGTGCCCCATCATTGGTATCAGTGGGAGGAATAGTGTCCCATCATTGGTATCAGTGGGAGGAATAGTGCACCATCATTGGTATCAGTGGGAGGAATAGTGCCCCATCATTGGTATCAGTGGGAGGAATAGTGCCCCATCATTGGTATCAGTGGGAGGAATAGTGCCCCATCATTGGTATCAGTGGGAGGAATAGTGCACCATCATTGGTATCAGTGGGAGGAATAGTGCCCCATCATTGGTATCAGTGGGAGGAATAGTGCCCCATCCTTGGTATCGGTGGGAGGAATAGTGCCCCATCATTGGTATCAGTGGGAGGAATAGTGCCCCATCATTGGTATCAGTGGGAGGAATAGTGCCCCATCATTGGTATCAGTGGGAGGAATAGTGCACCATCATTGGTATCAGTGGGAGGAATAGTGCCCCATCATTGGTATCAGTGGGAGGAATAGTGCCCCATCATTGGTATCAGTGGGAGGAATAGTGCCCCATCATTGGTATCAGTGGAAGAATAGTGCCCCATCATTGGTATCGGTGGAGGAATAGTGCCCCATCATTGGTATCAGTGGGAGGAATAGTGCCCCATCCTTGGTATCAGTGGGAGGAATAGTGCCCCATCATTGGTATCAGTGGGAGGAATAGTGCCCCATCCTTGGTATCAGTGGGAGGAATAGTGCCCCATCATTGGTATCAGTGGGAGGAATAGTGCCCCATCATTGGTATCAGTGGGAGGAATAGTGCCCCATCCTTGGTATCAGTGGGAGGAATAGTGCCCCATCATTGGTATCAGTGGAGGAATAGTGCCCCATCATTGGTATCAGTGAGAGGAATAGTGCCCCATCATTGGTATCAGTGGGAGGAATAGTGCCCCATCATTGGTATCAGTGGAGGAATAGTGTCCCATTATTGGTATCGGTGGGGGGGAATAGTGCCCCATCATTGGTATCAGTGAGAGGAATAGTGTCCCATCATTGGTATCAGTGGGAGGAATAGTGCCCCATCATTGGTATCAGTGGGAGGAATAGTGCCCCATCATTGGTATCAGTGGGAGGAATAGTGTCCCATTATTGGTATCAGTGGGAGGAATAGCGCCCCATCATTGGTATCAGTGGGAGGAATAGCGCCCCATCATTGGTGTCAGTGGGAGGAATAGCGCCCCATCATTGGTATCAGTGGGAGGAATAGCGCCCCATCATTGGTGTCAGTGGGAGGAATAGCGCCCCATCATTGGTATCGGTGGGAGGAATAGTGCCCCATCATTGGTATCGGTGGGAAGAATAGTGCCCCATCATTGGTATCGGTGGGAAGAATAGTGCCCCATCATTGGTATCGGTAGGAGGAATAGTGCCCCATCATTGGTATCAGTGGGAGGAATAGTGCCCCATCATTGGTATCAGTGGGAGGAATAGTGCCCCATCATTGGTATCAGTGGGAGGAATAGTGCCCCATCATTGGTATCAGTGGGAGGAATAGTATCCCATCATTGGTATCAGTGGGAGGAATAGTATCCCATCATTGGTATCAGTGGGAGGAATAGCGCCCCATCTATTGGTATCAGTGGGAGGAATAGCGCCCCATCATTGGTGTCAGTGGGAGGAATAGCGCCCCATCATTGGTGTCAGTGGGAGGAATAGTGCCCCATCATTGGTATCAGTGGAGGAATAGTGTCCCATCATTGGTATCAGTGGGAGGAATAGTGTCCCATCATTGGTGTCAGTGGGAGGAATAGTGCCCCATCATTGGTATCAGTGGGAGGAATAGTGTCCCATCATTGGTGTCAGTGGGAGGAATAGTGCCCCATCATTGGTATCAGTGGGAGGAATAGTGTCCCATCATTGGTATCAGTGGGAGGAATAGTGCCCCATCATTGGGATCAGTGGGAGGAATAGCGCCCCATCATTGGTATCAGTGGCAGGAATAGCGCCCCATCATTGGTATCAGTGGGAGGAATAGTGCCCCATCATTGGTATCAGTGGGAGGAATAGCGCCCCATCATTGGTATCAGTGGGAGGAATAGCGCCCCATCATTGGTGTCAGTGGGAGGAATAGCGCCCCATCATTGGTGTCAGTGGGAGGAATAGCGCCCCATCATTGGTGTCAGTGGGAGGAATAGCGCCCCATCATTGGTGTCAGTGGGAGGAATAGCGCCCCATCATTGGTGTCAGTGGGAGGAATAGCGCCCCATCATTGGTGTCAGTGGGAGGAATAGCGCCCCATCATTGGTGTCAGTGGGAGGAATAGTGCCCCATCATTGGTGTCAGTGGGAGGAATAGTGCCCCATCATTGGTGTCAGTGGGAGGAATAGTGCCCCATCATTGGTGTCAGTGGGAGGAATAGTGCCCCATCATTGGTATCAGTGGGAAAAGTTAACGTGTGCTGCTCCTGCCCCCATCCTCCATTCACTGCAGTTGTGCCTCCCGGCCTCTCTCCGTCCTTTGCTGTCCCCTACCTCTCGCTCTCCATGCTGCCTTGAGAATGACAGAGGCGGAGGCCAGAGGGAAGGAAGGCTCCTAAATGGTGTCTGGGTCTAGATGGGACAGTGGCTTGGTCCGCATCTGGACTGCGGTCTGCCATTTAGTGATGCGTGCTGTGAACTACATGTCTGATCATATGGTTTTTCATTTTAGTTTCCTTTTAATCCAAACAAATGATATACGAGATTTGCTCACGGTTTGTGACTTCAGTGTACGTCTGTGGCATGATTGTGCTTTGATAACATCGGGGTGGATTTGATTTAAATCATATCATAATTTTTAAAGAGCAGCTGTCATCTCTGTCCCGCAGCGGCTCCTCTTCTGACCCGCTGTTGACTCACTGACAGTCCCATTCACTTTAATGGGAGGGCTGGTGATGCGGCAAGGACACAAGGTGAGGGACGTGGCGGCAGCAGGGGAGTGGATGCCCGCTAACAGACTCTGCCATGATAGATCTTAAATGACAGGTGCTCTTTAAATGTAAGGAATCCGACTCATTCTTGCTGGTAGTTAGAATCTTTAATATTTACAAACCAAATGAAGGTTTCCTTTTTAGAATAATAAGCTGTCAGGTTAGTAAAGCAGCATGTTTTTCTCATGGTTACTGTGAAATTGTGTGAATGTTGAGTTTGATCCATTGAATGAGTTTACCAAAAATGTAAATATTGCAGAATATACAGCCTCGTGCTACATACCTAAGCTCCATGTCATGCTGAATAAACTACATTATTAATGAATCTCAAATAGAAATGTATCTTTAGATCGAGTTTTACTCCAAAAGCATTTTATTAAAAAAAAGTTTGATAAAAATTAGATTTTTTCTTTTTTGTTTTTGTTTGTTTTTATCATCGATTTTTAGCCACCCTGGATTATCATTGTAATCAGGGGCGGACTGACAACTCATGGGGCCCTCGGGCAATAGGGGATCATGGGGCCCCTGTGTCCTTGCCCAAACTCAAAAAAGCCTATGAAAAAGTTACCAGGGGCATCTCATGGGGCCCCCTACTGACCCCGGGCCCTCGGGCAGTGCCTGAGTTTCCAAATGGTCAGTCCGCCCCTGATTGTAATAAACCCATAAGTATGAGCTGAGAAGGTCCTTGCCGTGACATTGCTGTTCAGGTCTCTTTGTAATAATAGTGAACCCTGTGGGTCCCAGGCACCCAGGGGAAGGATTGACCTTCAGGGCCCATGTGACTTGGTATTGTTCCTTTTATACAACATGTGCAGCGGAAGGAATCTGCTGTGATGGAATTGGGTGAAAGGTGACAGAGAGAAAGTAGGCAATAGGTCACAGCCTGGAGGAGTGTATGTGACCAGCCTGTTAATGATGGGAGGGGGGAGAATATTTCCTGCAGTAGACCAGATTTGCAGCATGCTTTCAGTGAGGATTCTGTGCACACTCAGGGTTGTACTGCCATGTGGGGGGAATAAAAATAGGACTGAAACTCGGCCTATTTTAGTGCTTGTTAAACCTTTTTAATTGGCGTCTTATCCTCCTTTTGTAAATTGCAGAGGTATTTGTATTACAGTCACACATTTCTCCCTGCTTTAGTCGGTTCTCTGGTTGTTCCATAAGCCGCTAAAATCAGTCATTTAAAACTGTTTATTCAGTAAGGCAGTGAAAAAGTGGCTATAATGCGATGCGCAAAAACTGTGTAGTAACCTGAAGGAGATCTAGCAAAATGCAGGGTCCACCTTTTAGGCCAGGGCCCCCTCTCCCTGTACAAATTCCTGCTTCGTAGTTCTACAAAAATGTACCTGTAACAAAACAAAAGTGGCATTAAATTAAAAAAGAAAAAAGGAAGAAAAAAAAAAAAAAAATATATATATATATATATATATATATATATATACATACACACACAGTTAGGTCCATAAATATTGGGACATGGACACAATTCTAACATTTTTGGCTCTATACACCACCACAATGGATTTGAAATGAAACGAACAAGATGTGCTTTAACTGCAGACCGTCGGCTTTAATTTGAGGGTATTTACATCCAAATCAGGTGAACGGTGTAGGAATTACAACAGTTTGCATATGTGCCTCCCACTTGTTAAGGGACCAAAAGTAATGGGACAGAATGATAATCATAAATCAAACTTTCACTTTTTAATACTTGGTTGCAAATCCTTTGCAGTCAATTACAGCCTGAAGTCTGGAACGCATAGACATCACCAGACGCTGGGTTTCATCCCTGGTGATGCTCTGCCAGGCCTCTACTGCAACTGTCTTCAGTTCCTGCTTGTTCTTGGGGCATTTTCCCTTCAGTTTTGTCTTCAGCAAGTGAAATGCTCAATCGGATTCAGGTCAGGTGATTGACTTGGCCATTGCATAACATTCCACTTCTTTCCCTTAAAAAACTCTTTGGTTGCTTTTGCAGTCTGCTTTGGGTCATTGTCCATCTGCACTGTGAAGCGTCCAATGAGTTGTGAAGCATTTGGCTGAATATGAGCAGATAATATTCCCGAAACACTTCAGAATTCATCCGGCTGCTTTTGTCAGCAGTCACATCATCAATAAATACAAGAGAAGCAGTTCCATTGGCAGCCATACATGCCCACGCCATGACACTACTACCACCACCATGCTTCACTGATGAGGTGGTATGCTTAGGATCATGAGCAGTTCCTTTCCTTCTCCATACTCTTCTCTTCCCATCACTCTGGTACAAGTTGATGTTGGTCTCATCTGTCCATAGGATGTTGTTCCAGAACTGTAAAGGCTTTTTTACATGTCGTTTGGCAAACTCTAATCTGGCCTTCCTGTTTTGAGGCTCACCAATGGTTTCCATCTTGTGGTGAACCCTCTGTATTCACTCTGGTGAAGTCTTCTCTTGATTGGTGACTTTGACACACATACACCTACCTCCTGGAGAGTGTTCTTGATCTGGCCAACTGTTGTGAAGGGTGTTTTCTTTACCAGGGAAAGAATTCTTCGGTCATCCACCACAGTTGTTTTCCGTGGTCTTCCGGGTCTTTTGGTGTTGCTGAGCTCACCGGTGCGTTCCTTCTTTTTAAGAATGTTCCAAACAGTTGTTTTGGCCACGCCTAATGTTTTTGCTATCTCTCTGATGGGTTTGTTTTGTTTTTTCAGCCTAATGATGGCTTCACTGATAGTGACAGCTTTTTGGATCTCATCTTGAGAGTTGACAGCAACAGATTCCAAATGCAAATAGCACACTTGAAATGAACTCTGGACCTTTTATCTGCTCATTGTGATTGGGATAATGAGGGAATAATACACACCTGGCCATGGAACAGCTGAGAAGCTAATCGCCCCATTACCTGATTTGGATGTAAATACCCTCAAATTAAAGCTGACAGTCTGCAGTTAAAGCACATCTTGTTTGTTTCATTTCAAATCCATTGTGGTGGTGTATAGAGCCAAAAATGTTAGAATTGTGTCGATGTCCCAATATTTATGGACCTGACTGTGTGTGTGTATATGTATGTATATATATATGTGTGTGTGTGTGTGTATATGTATGTATATATGTGTGTGTGTGTGTGTATATGTATGTATATATGTGTGTGTGTGTATATATATATATATATATATATATATATATATATATATCTTTTTTTGTTTAATATTTTTATTAAATGTTTTTTAAAATATTACATAATAAACATGTTATACTTACCAGTTTTGTGTAATGGTTTTGCACAGAGCAGCCCCGATCCTCCTCTTCTGGGGTGCCCTGAGACGAGTCCCACCATAAGAAGCTGATTGCTATGGGGGCACTTGTGCGTGCTCACTCCCGAGCCACTCTGTCTTTAGACACAGAATGGGTGGCTCGGCCCCACCTCCTACTTCCTCATCACAGCATTTAATTGACAGCAGCGAGAAACCATGGCTCCAGCTGCTATCAATCTGCCCAGTGAGGAGGGAGAGAGCAGCAAGAGCCGTTGCTCTCATGCACATCATGGAGAAACAGGTACATCTTATGTAGGAGGATTTGTTTTTCATATCTGTGTATCGCCTGAGGACAGTCAGGGTTTATAACCACTTTAAGTAACATGGAGATCATCTTGTTTTATGTCTAGCAGACTGTTAGACTTGCAGTACTAGAGAAGAATATTGAAACACTTTGTAGTACTCACTAAAGAAGAAGCCAATTCAGCTTGGCCCTGCCTCATCAGTCCTTTAACCACCTCCTGCCTGGCCTATTTCTAAAAAATGGCCTAGCAGGAGCACTGTTATCCTGGGTGGAGATCATTTGACCGCACACCATGGAACACAGATCATTGTATTGGTTCACTTTGTGTGGCCCTTGTGCCATATGATCACTCTGACCAATCACAGTGATTATGTGTCAGTTGCTAACAATGGCTTTCATTCGTAGTAATTGTGTGTACTATTGTGATCTCTGTGATTGGTCACAGTGATCACGTGGTACAGGGCCAATCACAGCCGACCTTTACCAAGTGATAGCTGTGGCTAATCACAACATCACTGTAGTAAGCAAAGTTTCATGAATAAAACCTTTGAACAAATATGAGAGAGAGAGAGAGGGGGGGAGAAAATATATATATACACACACATACATACATACATACATACACAGACTGGACTGAAAGGGGGGTGAAAAGTGTCCAGTATTGACGTAGTTAATGGGTTTATGCTCAATTTGAAATAGCCAGGTTTGCCACAGATTTACTTTACCAGGGCAGCTAATTGTTCATCATGACTGCAGGTAAGTAATTGTGTAAATTAGAACTTGTCTGACTCTATCTTGACCGCTTTTCTTCTTGTCCTGGCAGAATCCAAGATGGCCTTCATGTTAAGACAAAGTGCCCGATGCCTTCCCACAACCAGCAGACTTGGTGAGGATGAAGCTACAACCTGGATTTCTAATCTTTAGCTTTATAGATTTTATAATGTAGTACTGTATTGTATTAAGCAGATAGTATTGTTATCAATAAGAACAATACATCTGTGTTTATATCTGGTCTCCCCGGACCCTGCATTTGCTATATCCGGTTTCCCCGGACCCCGCATTCGCTATATCCGGTCTCCCCGGACCCTGCATTCGCTATATCCGGTCTCCCCGGACCCTGCATTCGCTATATCCGCTCTCCCCGGACCCCGCATTCGCTATATCTGGTCTCCCCGGACCCCGCATTCGCTATATCCGGTCTCCCCAGACCCCGCATTCGCTATATCTGGTCTCCCCGGACCCCGCATTCGCTATATCTGGTCTCCCCGGACCCCGCATTCGCTATATCCGGTCTCCCCGGACCCCGCATTCGCTATATCCGGTCTCCCCGGACCCCGCATTCGCTATATCCGCTCTCCCCGGACCCCGCATTCGCTGTATCCGCTCTCCCCGGACCCCGCATTCGCTGTATCCGCTCTCCCCGGACCCCGCATTCGCTGTATCCGCTCTCCCCGGACCCCGCATTCGCTGTATCCGCTCTCCCCGGACCCCGCATTCGCTGTATCCGCTCTCCCCGGACCCCGCATTCGCTGTATCCGCTCTCCCCGGACCCCGCATTCGCTGTATCCGCTCTCCCCGGACCCCGCATTCGCTGTATCCGCTCTCCCCGGACCCCGCATTCGCTGTATCCGCTCTCCCCGGACCCCGCATTCGCTGTATCCGCTCTCCCCGGACCCCGCATTCGCTGTATCCGCTCTCCCCGGACCCCGCATTCGCTGTATCCGCTCTCCCCGGACCCCGCATTCGCTGTATCCGCTCTCCCCGGACCCCGCATTCGCTGTATCCGCTCTCCCCGGACCCCGCATTCGCTGTATCCGCTCTCCCCGGACCCCGCATTCGCTGTATCCGCTCTCCCCGGACCCCGCATTCGCTGTATCCGCTCTCCCCGGACCCCGCATTCGCTGTATCCGCTCTCCCCGGACCCCGCATTCGCTGTATCCGCTCTCCCCGGACCCCGCATTCGCTGTATCCGCTCTCCCCGGACCCCGCATTCGCTGTATCCGCTCTCCCACAGAACATGGAAATACAATTATTTTAGTACATATAAACTGCTAAATACCTTTTCTCATCAGCAGTATATAGCAGTCTTGTGAATTCTATCAGTGTCCAGCAGAGCACTGGTTAAAGCTTGTAGGAGGAGTTTTCATTTTGCTCTACGAGGATGAAGAATCGCTGACCTCTGTCTGGACAGTGTTGATTGGCCCTGTGTTGATCACATGTACTCTCCCAAGAAAAAAAAACCTCTCTAGCAATACAGACCAAACTGTGCATGTGCAGAGTGACTCCACAGGATATGTCTTATGAGGAGATAAGAGGGGGACATTGGAAGAAGGGGGAGGATCAGAGAAGACAGGGTTACAATGTAGAGCAGGGGTCTCCAAACTTTTTGAACAAAGGCCCAGTTTACTGTCCTTCAGACTTTAGGGGGACCGAACTTTGGCTATTGGAAGTAGAAAAGGTCCTGATATCAGTGGGAACAGACAATGCCCCATCGTTGATGTCATTGGGAGGAATTGTCCCCCATTACTGTGAATCATTGATGTAATTGGGGCATGTTGTGCCCCTTTATTGGTGTCAGTAGGGGGAATTATTTTCCATTGTTGGTATCAGTGGATGAAATCGTACCCCAAGGGCCGGCTAAAAGCAAGCAAAGGGCCACAGTTTGGAGACCACTGATGTAGAGGATTAACCCCTTAGGTTCCACGGTGAGTATAACAAGCATGCTTTACTGCATATATAGATTGATTTTACTGTTGTGGGTTTAGGAACACTTTAAGTGTAGATGAGGATGCAAAAGCCAAAGCCCCCCCACATTCCTAATCCAGCTGAAAGCGATTCTGACCGGAAATCGGCCCTCTGCACAGTTCATTACCTTATTCTGATACCTGCTGAACATTGCATCTATCCCTTGTGTACTGTACTGACCCAACACAGGACTACTAAAACCAATATGAGACGTGATAACTAAGATCTGTTATTCACCATCACTTTTTTTTCTTTTTTTTCTCTAGCAGTAATCAGGCCGATCAGCTGCTGCCCCCACCTCCAGGCACCAGGTAACTGTACTAATAGGATTTTATGAACTCTTCTTGGCCTTTTGCTGATGTCAGTTTTTTAAGCTGGGTTGTATAAGCTTCTTTTAATGCCAGGGATACAGATGGAATCCTTGTGTGACCTGGAAGAAGGGGGAGGATCAGAGAAGACAGGATCACAATGTAGAGCAGAGGTCTCCAAACTTTCTAAACAAAGGGCCAGTTTACTGTCCTTCAGACTTTGGGGGGGCCCAACTTTGGCTATTGGGAGTAGAAAAGGTCCTGATGTCAGTGGGAAAAGACCATGCCCCATCTTTGGTGTTAGTGGGAGGAATAGTGCCCCAATGTTGGTGTCAGTGGAAGGAATTGTGCTCCATCATTGGTATCAGTGGGAGGAATAGTGTCCCATCATTGGTATCAGTGGGAGGAATAGTGCCCCATCATTGGTATCAGTGGGAGGAATAGTGCCCCATCATTGGTATCAGTGGGAGGAATAGTGCCCCATCATTGGTGTCAGTGGGAGGAATAGTGCCCCATCATTGGTGTCAGTGGGAGGAATAGTGCCCCATCATTGGTGTCAGTGGGAGGAATAGTGCCCCATCATTGGTGTCAGTGGGAGGAATAGTGCCCCATCATTGGTGTCACTGGGAGGAATAGCGCCCCATCATTGGTATCAGTGGGAGGAATAGCGCCCCATCATTGGTATCAGTGGGAGGAATAGTCCCCCATCATTGGTATCAGTGGGAGTAATAGTGCCCCATCATTGGTATCAGTGGAAGGAATAGTGTCCCATCATTGGTATCAGTGGAAGGAATAGTGTCCCATCATTGGTATCGGTGGGAGGAATAGTGCCCCATCATTGGTATCAGTGTGAGGAATAGTGCCCCATCATTGGTATCAGTGTGAGGAATAGTGCCCCATCATTGATATCAGTGGGAGGAATAGTGCCCCATCATTGGTATCAGTGGGAGGAATTGTGTCCCATCATTGGTATCAGTGGGAGGAATTGTGTCCCATCATTGGTATCAGTGGGAGGAATAGTGCCCCATCATTGGTATCAGTGGGAGGAATAGTGCCCCATCATTGGTATCAGTGGGAGGAATAGTGCCCCATCATTGGTATCAGTGGGAGGAATTGTGTCCCATCATTGGTATCAGTGGGAGGAATTGTGTCCCATCATTGGTATCAGTGGGAGGAATTGTGCCCCATCGTTGGTATCAGTGGGAGGAATAGTGCCCCAATGTTGGTGTCAGTAGGAGGAATTGTGCCCTATCACTGGTGTCATTGGGAGGTTATTGTGACCCATCATTACTATCGTTGGGCCCCATCGTTGTTTTCATTGGGAGGAATTGTCCACCGTTACTGGAAATCTTCATATTGCTTGGAAACATCTTTGCAGGTCTTTCCCTCCCACTCTTGTTTGGAGTGGAAAGGCTGACAGGAGTTGGCCACATTGGGTACCAGGGAAAAAAAACAAACAAACTAAAATGAACAACCCCCCCCCCCCCCCAAAAAAAATAAAAAATAAACGGGCAGACTTGATGGACCACTCCTTATTTTTTGCCGTCTCTTTTCTATGTTTTTATTTTCCACTGCGATACTGGTTGTTGATTCTAGAAAACTCCTGCAGTTGGTTGGGTAGGGGCTTACAAGCAACTATAAGATTTCTGTTTTACCTGGAAAGGAACATTGGTTACAAAAACAAAGTGGTACAGTGTTATACCAAAACCATGTTCTAGATTTCTGGCATAAATGCGGTCTATAGAACAGCTTTTTTCAACCAGGGTGCCTTGAGGTTTTTTCAGGGGTGCCTTGGCAAAATGTCTAAAAATTGCCCAAAACGTGTATACAAGCCAGTGGGTGGAACAAGCCTGCCTTTTAGTTACACAAAGCCATGGGTTTTCATTGTGCACCATTACGACCTTCTACCCGCCAGCACAAAATCACATCGTAAGTTTATAAGGAGGATGTCCGTTGCCTGCACAGCTTCCTTGTTTGACCCTTCGCTGCCGTCTCCGTCAGTCCTTGGGTCACATGAGCCCAGTAATGGAGAAAGAGAGGGAGAAGAAAAACAATGGAATACTAGTCAGTATCAGTGTGCAAAAGTGTATTTGCTTTGGAAGAACAAATTACTTCTAAGGTTGGGTATCCTACGTGTGTGGATGCTGCTGCATTATGTAAAACTATTAGAATAGTTTTTTTATATTCTAGAATGGGGCACCTTGACATTGTCCATCAATTTTGAAATTGCACCTTGACATTGTCCATCCATTTGAAAGGGCGCCTTGACATTGTCCATCCATTTGAAAGGGCGCCTTGACATTGTCCATCCATTTGAAAGGGCGCCTTGACATTGTCCATCCATTTGAAAGGGCGCCTTGACATTGTCCATCCATTTGAAAGGGTGCCTTGACATTGTCCATCCATTTGAAAGGGTGCCTTGACATTGTCCATACATTTGAAAGGGCGCCTTGACATTGTCCATACATTTGAAAGGGCGCCTTGACATTGTCCATACATTTGAAAGGGCGCCTTGACATTGTCCATTCATTTGAAGGGGCGCCTTGACTTGGTCCATCCATTTGAAAGAGCGCCTTGACTTTGTCCATACATTTGAAAGAGCGCCTTGACTTTGTCCATACATTTGAAAGGGCGCCTTGACTTTGTCCATCCATTTGAAAGGGCGCCTTGACTTTGTCCATCCATTTGAAAGGGCGCCTTGACTTTGTCCATCCATTTGAAAGGGCGCCTTGACTTTGTCCATCCATTTGAAAGGGCGCCTTGACTTTGTCCATCCATTTGAAAGGGCGCCTTGACTTTGTCCATCCATTTGAAAGGGCGCCTTGACTTTGTCCATCCATTTGAAAGAGCGCCTTGACTTTGTCCATCCATTTGAAAGGGCGCCTTGACTTTGTCCATCCATTTGAAAGGGCGCCTTGACTTTGTCCATCCATTTGAAAGGGCGCCTTGACTTTGTCCATCCATTTGAAAGGGCGCCTTGACTTTGTCCATCCATTTGAAAGGGCGCCTTGACTTTGTCCATCCATTTGAAAGGGCGCCTTGACTTTGTCCATCCATTTGAAAGGGCGCCTTGACTTTGTCCATCCATTTGAAAGGGCGCCTTGACTTTGTCCATCCATTTGAAAGGGCGCCTTGACATTGTCCATCTATTTGAAAGGGCCCCTTGACATTGTCCATCCATTTGAAAGGGCGCCTTGACATTGTCCATCCATTTGAAAGGGCGCCTTGACATTGTCCATCCATTTGAAAGGGCGCCTTGACATTGTCCATCCATTTGAAAGGGCGCCTTGACATTGTCCATCCATTTGAAAGGGCGCCTTGACATTGTCCATCCATTTGAATGGGCGCCTTGACATTGTCCATCCATTTGAAAGGGCGCCTTGACATTGTCCATCCATTTGAAAGGGTGCCTCCACTGAAGAGAGGTTGAGGAACACTGCTATAGAATGCCTTTCCATGTGGACTACTAGTGCCAGATCAATGACCAGATTCCTTTCACTAATGGTATTCACAGCCGTTGTGACTAAAGGATGTTTTAGCAAAACTGTGATGCAGGGAACTGATTCTTCTGAGATGGAATGTTTTCTAATCTGTATGGCAAACTTCTCCAGTTGCCTAAGGGGGTTTGTGATGCCTTTGTCTGGAGTAGGGAGAGGCTATAACCAATGGACGTTGTTTTTCAACCTAAATAACTGTAAGGCCTCTGTTTTTTCTCTTACAGCCAGTAAACTCCCCAGCATATTCTAAGTGTTCATACACACATAGGCTTTTAGAACCGTTTTTTGGCAGTGGGGTTTCTCAGGCTGGAAAAAAAAAAAAAAACTACCGCGTTTTGAAGAGGAGTTCTTCAGCTGTAAAATGATCTAACGCTACAAAACGCTGAAAAGCATGTCTGGCGTTTCTGAGCATATTTGAGCTTTTGTGGGAGTATAGTTTTGCTAAAAACGCAAACTCTGAAAGACGCTAATGCAAAAGGCTTAAAATAGCCACAAAACTGGCATTTTTATAACATTGAGTGTGCATGGGGCCTAACTCTGTGTAAGTAAGTAAATCTCCATGTTTTCATTCTAGCTGTCCAGGTAAAAACTAAGAAGACACTTGCAAAGCCAGGAGTAAAGAATGTTGTTGTGGTTGAAGGCGTTCGTACCCCGTTCCTGCTCTCCGGCACCACGTAAGTCCCCAATACCTTCAATTTCTGTCCTGTTCATTAAACAAATTCAGCTTCTGTCGCTGTGGCACAGTGACTAATGACACTGGCTGGGAAGGGGTTAACATGTAGGGGCAATCAAGGGGTTAATGTGTTTACTGTATGCTTTTTATTTTACTGGACATTGATTTGTTTTCCTTGCTTTGCAGGGAAAAGAAACAAAGCGATCGTTCTATAGAGTCTTGTGTCGTTTATCAACAGAGGGATTTAAGCTGTGATTCAACACCGCCGATCAGCAGGTCCTGGCCATGAGTCAATGGCCAGGATCTGTTGATGAACTACCGCTGTGTCAAATCACAGGGGAGTAAGTGGGCAGGGGCATACACACATGCCCAAAACTCAGAAACAGGCCGCTATGTACCAGTACAACGCTGTGCCTGTAGCTGCCGCCCTGCCGCAGTATATGTACTGTGGTGGGTTGGTAAGCGGTTAAAGTGGAGCTGAAGGCATTTTACAACAGGCAGGGGGTACAGGCATGGTATTCTCACAAGAGAGACATGTCTCTTCTGCGATAAAATACACCTGCATGCCTGCTTGCAGTCTTCTGAAGCACGTAAACTGTGATGCGCGTTGCATTGCCAGCATGGCCCTTGTGTGCCGGGATGACACTCCTGTGCATGCACATCAGTTGTTATCCTGCACTGGCCAAAGGCCTGAAGACTGCCAACTGGGAGAGATACTGGCACTGGTGAGGGACCTCTGACCATTAGAGATGAGATAAGTAAAGTGCCTTTAGTTCCACTTTAACATTTGTCAGCATGATGCTCTACATCCTCATATTGATAGCTACCCTCTGACACATTTACCTGTCGCACGTCTTCACTGTTGACAATTTTGCCCCCCCCCACTAATGATCAGGAACATTTCAAAGTCATGTATGTTAATTATGACATAATGATCACAGGCAAGCTGCTAGCTTCATTCACAAAAAAATAATTTTAACTTTTAGGAGCCACTGCAGCCTAGTTTGCCAGTGTGCCTCTATTTAATATTGTAACTGTTTGGATGCAATTATAGTATTAAAAAAAATAATTTTTTGATTCCAAAACAATACTGTATTTTGTTTGTCTTTTTTTTTTTTTTGTTAACCTTTTATAAAAGACAGCCATGTATTAAAAGTGCATCAAATTAAATCCTTGTCATTATTTTTTTTTAAAAATATAAAAAAAATGAGGTGGTCAAATTTAGTCATATTTAGGTTAATCACTGAATAATGCTGCTGCTAAATGTGGCCTGGTCATGTAGTCTTCAGTGACCTCTGTGCAGTACAGTCATGTGCGTTTATTTTCTTGTTTTTTGTGTTTTTTTGTTTTTTTTCTGCCCCACCTCTACAATTATAGAATATTCAATATTCTAGATTATTGTTGTCCTGAGGTAATTCATTTCTTACTGCATAGCCAAAGTACATACTAAATTTATGTCATACAGCTGGGGGAATGGACCCTTTAGTTTCCAGAACCTACAGTAGATACCAAGATGTGGCATATGTAGAGTGATTCATTGTTTCTTGCCTTTTAGATTTGTAGATCTGATGCCCCATGACCTTGCCAGGACAGCATTACAGTAAGTTTCTGCTAATCCTTCTGTGCATAAAATGTGTTTTTTTGCAGCCTGAATGTCAGACCTGCTCACCCAAGTTTCACACAGTGCATAAAGCGGCACCTCTTTTGGCCACTGAAATTCCCTCACATCACATTGAGGGTGCCCAGGCCAAGCTATACATTCAAACTGCAGCAAATTCAAACATTTTCATGGATGTAGAGGTTTTCCAGGCATACCAAAGAAGCTTTGGGTTGGTTATAGGTAGTTATATTACCTTCTCTGATGTGCTTTTCCTTTAAATGAAATGGGTTCAAAAAGTGGAACACTGGGCAAGCTAAATAATTGGTTTAAATACACCTGCTAAAGGTTTTACCTGTTTAAAGGATTTGATATACACACCTCTGCTAGTTGGTAACATCACTCTGAGATTGTTTGTTTGATTCACTGCTTCTTGGGTCAGCCTTACTGCACCTTGAACAGACATGATGATGAGCATTCATTCCACAGTAAGGATGTGGACCTTAGCTGTCTGATGATCAACTTCTGTTGAACAGGACTGTTGGAAAACATTCATTCAATCAGCTGTTGCAGTGCTGATCAGTGTATTCTGACAGTGGAGGAATCCCCGCTGTCAGAATACTCAGAATACAATAATATAGTGGGGAGGATTTCTCAATCCACCTCACTTGTGTAGATGGGGAAATCCTTTCTTCCTTCCTTTTTTTTTTTTTTTTTTTTTTTTAATTTTTCGATCCGCTGATTAACCACTTGCCAACCACGCTATAGCTGAATGACTGCTACAGGGCGGTTGTCCAATTATGGGAGGGCGTCATATGAAGTCTGGATCACAAAGTTAGCCATCAGGATTCATATCTCAGCACTCTGCAGTAAACGCCAGTACAGATTGATAGACTGACCATAACCCATGATCTCATAGCTGGCCCTCAAGGCTTAAATCAGTGGTCCAAGACCGCTCACAGTCAAAGCAATCCGGTGATGAGGCACAGCATATAAACCACATAGAGGATGGAGAAACACCCATAGTGTAATATTAAAAGCATCCTTAATTAAAAAAAAAAAAAGGTATCTACTCACATTTAGATCATAAGAAACTACATATCACAAACCGCACATCAAACACCCCAGTGGGCGTGATGACGCCACCAATGTAGCCATCCTACGTGTTTTGTCCGACCAGTATTGGACTGACCGGTGTGAAAATTTACAGTTTTCAGAAAAATTACATTCACAAATTGTTTTGTGGGTAAATCAGTAAGTACGCTCTGTGTGTCAGTTTGTTTGCGTCCTCCTGAAAATTTTTAAAGTAGAAATGCCCACCCCATATTTTTATTTTTTTTTAAGATATTAGCAGGTACCACAGTCCTCAAAATAAAGCGACCATTGAATAAAATAAAGCACATCATTTTCTCTACTTTAATCTCTCTGCTTCTCTGCATTCAATCAGGGGTTTGCTGAATCGGACAGGTATTCCTAGGGAGGCTGTTGACCACATTGTGTATGGCACCGTCATCCAGGAAGTGAAAACTAGCAATGTTGCCCGTGAGGTTGGTTTTTTGTTGTTGTGTTTTTTTTCTTTTGTTTTTTTTTAATCCTTTCTAAGTGTCTTTTCATGATATCTTCGTAGAATGTAAGTACATCACTTATGGTTTATGATAGGGTGGGTGTTGTAGCTACTTTTCTAATTATGGAGCTGACAGATGGACAGTTAGGTAATTGACACCTATTGAAAAAGGTAAGCAGAGTGCTTCCATTTTGCTTCAGGAAGATAAAGAGTTTTTTTCCTAATTTATAAACGTGTAAGACACCATCAATGGGCAGTGAAAAGAAAGCAATGAAATTCAGTGTCTGGCTGTTGAGGTTGTAAATTCTAAACCTTATGTTTTGTGTTTTTCTGTGCCCAGGCTGCTCTTGGAGCCGGTTTCTCTGATAAGACTCCCGCTCACACCGTCACCATGGCATGCATCTCCTCCAACCAGGCCATGACCACAGGTTTGTATTCTGTCAGCAGATTCCTCCATCCCCCTCTTCCACCGGGACATTGTATTCCAACAGCAGGGCTTGCAGTTGTCAGCATACACTTTGGATCAGCGAACGCAGATCGAAAAAAACATTTTTCCTTTCAAGTCCTTTCCACAGAAATCAAATGAAAGGTTCGATCGACTACTGTCGGACAACCACACAATGATCGAAATTTGACTGGTTCAACAGGGATCTGCCAAATTTCAATCAGTGTATGACCGGCTTAAGCCATGAAGTCAGAGAAACAAAGCACTGCCTAAGAAAAACTAAATCAGAGAACAGCTCAGGCTGAAAAGAGTAAAAGCGGTTCCTGCTTAGGCAGAACTTTTACTTTTTTAAAGGAAAAAAATGCAGTTTTAAAACAAAATGTACTTATCCTTTTTTTTTTTCCCCTTACCTTGACCTAACCTGACTATCGCGTGCCCCAAGTCTTCACTTATTGGGTTGTGCCTGCACATGACAGCCAAGTAGACCATCTCAGATCGTCCCCAGCCTTGGCACACAGCCTCATAAAACTCTATGGGGCAGCAAGGCACAGGCAGGAGATTAAAGATTTGCCTGCGTTAGATGTAAGGAAACAGTGGATGGAGGTAAGTATGCATCTGTGGAAGTGGAGACTGTAGGTCACTGTAAGGCCCTTCTCACATGGAGTGCAACCCACTTTGCTCAGCAGGGGATCTGTCCACTGATCCACTGCTGAGCAGAGCGGACGGATGACAAGTCTGTGTCGCAGAGCAGACATGAACACAGCCCGCTTTGCTATGTGGGTGGTTGGGTACGCCCAACTGCCCCCAGATCCGATTTCCTTCCCCCCCCCCCAGTCGAAGGGGAATGGACCTCTTCTTTTTTTTTTTTTTTTTTTTTTTTTTTTTTTTCTTCCCCTCATTATTATTATTATTATAATACAGGATTTATATAACTCTAACAGTTTGCACAGCGCTTTACAAAAAGAAGGTAGACATTACAGTTGCAATACAATTTGGTACAAGAGGAAACAGAGGGCCCTGAGAGCTTACAATCTAGGACTTAAATGAGTCGTTTCGGATTGGAGGTAGTAGGGTGCAAGTCAGTTTACACCCGCCGGTCCATAGGAATATGTGGACCTGATCGGATCCTCCATGTAAAAGGGGCCTAAGGGTCAAAAAGGATAAATTCACTTCACTGCACTTGTCCTTTTTAAAAGTTTTCTCCTGAAAAATTCTGAAAAACTGTCAATTTAGCTGTTATCTCTCATAGCTGAGTCCTGGAAATGGCCTTATGTGTGACAAGGGTAATGGGGGTGCTAGATTTCAGAAAGCCCACCAGGCTTTCCTGCTCCCTGGTGTGCTTCAATGAGATTCTGGGAGTCATCCTGACACAGGGGTTTATTTACTAAAGCTGGAGAGTCCAAAATCAGACTCCCTTCTGCATAGAAACCAATCAGCTTCCAGGTTTCATTGCCAAAGCTTCATTGAACAAGCTGAGGTTAGAAGCTGATTGGTTTCTATGCAGAAGGGAGTCTGATTTTGGACTCTCCAGCTTTAGTAAATCAACCCCATAGGGGTTGAGGCAAATAGACTGTACACTCTGCAAGTGCAGTTGCACTCATTTTCCCCAGAGCTTAGTAAATGTGGTAAAACTCTGCTGATTTCTATCATCCAATCATGTGCAAGCAAATGTTTTTTGTTTGTGTTTTTTCCTTGTGCCTGATTGGTTACTCTTTACAAAGTGAATCTTTACCTCATTTATTATTTATTTCAGGTACTCATATAGTGCCGTCAATTTACGCAGCGCTGTACATATATATTGTACACTCACATCAGTCCCTAACCCTCAAGGGGCGTACAATCTAAGGTCCCTAACTCACATTCATGTACAATTTAGACAGGATCCAATTAACCTACCAGCATGTCTTTGGAGTGTGCGAGGAAACTGGAGTACCCAGAGGAAACCCACGCAGGCACAGGGAGAACATGCAAACTCCAGGCAGGAGGTGCCGTGGCTGGGATTCGAATCAACGATCTGAGTACTGCCAGGCGGAAGTGCTAACCATTTAGCCACTGTGCTGCCCATTTACTCCAGAAAATGAGTACAACTGTATTTGCAGAGTGCACAGTCTATTTGCCTTTTAGTTAATCCACACCATAGAGAGGACAGAGACTAAATTTGAGTTGGGAAACCAAATATGTAATATTGAAATATGAGAGCTTCTAGATTGCATTGTGTTTGCTGGGATTTAAACTTCTTTATTGCCATGTATGTACAGTTTTGTTTAATGGAGAGCACTACTATAGAGGATTGGTACCTGTCACACAGGCAAATGACCGCCTTACCCACTTCTGAATTTACTAATATGGTGTCTGTTGGGATTCTGCCTCCTTCAACCTGTTCTGCATATTGCAGCTTCCTTTGGGGTTTCACATTGTGTGCATCAGATGCTTACTCTGTCCCTTCACTCTGCAGTCACATTTGCTTTGGTGTGATTGGAAGTCTCTCTTTGACAAATGTTCCCAATCCCAGAGCAAACTTGGTGAGATGTGTTTGAAAATTGCAGACACTGCGCTAGACCTCTTCCCTACAATGATGTTGTTCAGCTAAAGCTGGGGTGAAGACAATCAGTGGTCGCTATATGTGGATATCCCCTTCCTCAAGGAGAGGCTGACTTGACAATAATGGTTCTCGTATGTCTGCTCACAGTCTTTCTCCTAATCCACAGGGGTCGGGCTGATTGCATCGGGTCAATGCGATGTGGTGGTGGCCGGTGGTGTGGAGTTCATGTCTGATGTCCCAATTCGTCATAGCAGGAAAATGAGGAAGGCAATGCTAAATCTTAACAAAGCCAAGACCATAGCCCAGAAGCTTTCTCTGGTATCCAGAATCCGTCCTGACTACTTTGCCCCAGAGGTAAGCTGATGGAACACCTTGAATTTTAATTAAAAAAAAATTGGACAAGGGAATTTTCTGTTTTCCAACACAACCAGCCCAGTTATGGGTAACGTTCTGCTACTGCGTGATGGTAAATATGGACACCTTACACAATTTTTAGGAAGCAGCCCAGTATCATGGTCCTGGCTAGGTGTTTCTGATATTGTTTTCTCACAAGTTGGTCTTGAAGAAAAGATTGTCATGTTCCCTTCTTAAGGGGTCCTATCTTAACTACAAAATGTGGGGGAACACAGAACACGAGAATCTTCCTTTTTTTTTTTTTTTTTTTTTTAACACCCAAGCATAGTGGTGTTAATGAGCCCTTACACTCTTCTTTGACAACCAAACCCCAAGTTCTGCGGCTGTTTGGGAGCCCTCACTAAATACCCAGGGCTTAAGGTATGGGGTGGGGGCATCAGAAATGTTTCCTATTGTGCATTGCACAGGCCTGGACACTGTTGCATCAGGGATTGATGTCTTTAGTCCCGTGTAAGATTCAACATCCAACACAAAGCTTACATTATTATTATTATTACAGGATTTATATAGCTGTTGCATCAGGGATTGATGTCTTTAGTCCCATGTAAGATTCAACATCCAACACGAAGCTTACATTATTATTATACAGGATTTATATAGCGCCAACAGTTTACGCAGCGCTTTGCAACATAAGGGCAGATAGTACAAATACAATACTGGAGGATTCAGAGGGCCCTGCTCATTAGAGCTTTCAATCTAAGAGGGAGGGTTGAGAGATACAAAAAGTAATAACTGTGGGGGATGGGCTGATGGACAAAATACATGTACAGCTGTTCTGGCAGAATAGGCCTCTCTGAAGAGATGAGTTTTCAGGGATCGTCTAAAAGTGGACAGAGATGGAGATAGACACATTGAGAAAGGGAGTTCCAGAGGATGGGAGCGGCTCTGGAGAAATCGGTGAGCGTGGGAGGAGGTGAAAAGGGAGATAGAGAGCAGGAGGTCTTGTGAGGAACGAAGAGAACGGTTTGATTGGTATTTTGAGACCAGGTTAGTGATGTAACTAGGGGCTAAGTAGTGGATGACTTTATAAGTAGTAAGTTTCTTGAATTTTATTCATTGGGTGAGTGGGAGCCAGTGGAGGGACTGGCAAAGTGGGGTGGCAGACATTGAATGATTGGTAAGGTGGATGAGTCTGGCAGCAGCATTCATGATGGACTGGAGGGGGAATAGGCTATGCAAAGGTAAGCCACTGACAAGGGAGTTACAGTAGTCAAAGCGGGAGATGACCAGGGAGTGAGTTAGAAGCTTTGTGGTGTCAAGGGGAGTATCTTGGAGATGTTGCAGAGGTTGAGGCGGCAAACTTTGGATAGTTCAGAGTCCATGATTACACCTAGCACCCTGGCATGTGGGGACGGGTTGATGGTTGAGCCGTTGATTTGGACAGTGAAGTCAATGGAAGGGGCACGTAGGGGAGGAAAGATTATGAGCTTGGTTTTGGATAGATTGATTTTCAGGAAGTGATGTGACACCTAGGCTGATATGTCTGTTAGTAGAGTGATGCGTGAGGAGACTGATGGAGTGAGCTGAAGGGTGTAGAGAGAGAGAGATTTGAGTGTCATCCGCATTGAAATGGTATTGAAAGCCATGGGAGGCAATCAATTTACCCAGAGAAAAGGTGTAGTTTGAGAATAGAACAGAACCTTGGGAACCCCAACGGTGAAAGGACGAGGAGAAGAGGAAGTAGAATTGTAAGTGACACTGAATGTGCGGTGGAATAGGTAGGATGAGAACCAATGAAGGGCACAGAGACCAAAGGAGTAGAATTTTTTTGAGGAGGAGGGAGTGGTCCACTGTGTCAAAGGCAGCAGGGAGGTCCAGGAGTAGGAGTACAGAATAGTGTCCATTGGTTTTAGCCATTAGTAGATCGTTCTTAAGTTTGAGGAGAGCGCTTTCTGTGGAGTGCTGAGAGAAATCCAAACTGAAGGGGATCAAGAAGGTTATTCTCATTGAGGTGGTTGCTCAGCTGGTTGTAGACTAGACGTTCAAGAAGTTTGGAGGAAAAGGGGAGTAAGGAGATGGGTCATAGGTTGTCAAGATTGGTGGGATCTAGTGAGGGCTTTTTAAGTATGGGGGTGACTAGTGCATGTTTTAGAGAATTTGGGAAGATGCCAGAAGAGAGGGAGAGATTGAAGATGTGAGTTAGAGAGTGTAGGATAGAGCCAGAGGGTGACCGTAGCATTTGCTATGGAGCAGGGTCCAGGGGGCATGTGGTTAGGTGGGCATTAGAAAAAGGTTTACCAACCTCGTCTATAGTAGTGGGCTTGAATGCGGGAAGTAGTGATTGTCCCTGTAGATGTGGAGTGTTAACTAGGGGAGGTATCTGCGCATCAAAGATCTCCTCGCGAATTGTTTCGATTTTCTTTTTGAAATGATTAGCTATCTCCTGGGCAGTGAGTGAGTTAGTGCATGGAGGATGAAGAAGAGAGTGGAAGGTAGCGAAGAGTTGATGTGGATTGGATGTAAAGGTGTTAATGAGAGTAATGAAATAGGTCTGCTTGGCAGTGTGGAGGCAGGAATAGTATTTCTGGAGGTAAGATTTATATTAGTTGAAGTCTTTCTGGGACTTAGTCTTACGCCACAGACTCAAGAGCGTGGCTATGTTTTTGAGACCTCTGGTGTCATCTGTGTGCCAAGGTTGTAGGGGTCGGGGCCTGACTGTGTATGTAGTAAGGGGAGCTAGTTTGTCTAGGGAGGATGACAGTGAACTGTTGTAGACAGAAGTGGGTAGATCTGGGCAGGACAGGGATGATATTTTGTCATATAGGTGGTCAGTAGCAGAGTAGAGAAGGGTCAAGGTGGCAAAGGTTTCTGTGAGTAACTGTTGGGTGGTTGGTGGGAGACGGAGAGAGTGAAGCTAATCAGGTGGTGATCAGAAAGCGGGAAAGGGTTGTTGGAGAGGTTGCACGGAGTGCATAGATAGAATACAAGGTCAAGGGTGTTGTCATTGGAGTGAGTAGAAGCGTGCATCCATTGCTTTAGGCCAAAAGAGGAGGCTAGATTAAAAAGTTTAGAAGAAGCAGGAGTATAAGCATTAAAAGGGATGTTGAAGTCGCCGAGAAATCATTGTGGAGATTTCAGAATAGAGAAAGAAGGGTAATCCGGCAGAGAAGTCAACGAAAGTAGATACCAGTCCAGGGGTCCGGTAGATCACAGCAATTCTTAGAGAAACAGGAGAGAACAGACATATACAATGTGCCTCAAAGGAGGAGAGTATCAGTGAGGGAGGTAGGTGAAGTACCTGATAGGTGCTCTGTGGGGGCAAGGAGGATTCCTACTCCACCTCCCTTCCATCTACTGGGTCTGAAGGAGTGGGTCCAGAGAAGGCCACCGTGGGAAAGGGAAGCAGTGTCAGAATCGTGAAGGCAGGTTTCAGTAATGGCGAGTCAGTTAAAGGAATTTGTGATAAAGAGGTCGTGGGAGGGGGTGAGTTTGATACAGACAGAGCAGGCAGAGGGCATATGAAAAGTGGAGGGCTGGCTTTGGCAAAAAAAAGGAATGGAGACTAAGTTCTGCTGCCAGAGGGTGCAGGGTGATGGGAGCGTTGGGCACACTTAATTGATGAGGCCCAGGGTTTGGGGATATATCTCCAGAGATTAGGAGAAGCAGAAGGGTGAGGGAGGTAATATGGGAGTGCGATTTTATATGAGTGGACATGCCTCGGCATCCTGGAGGCTTTATGAGCATTTAGTGTCCCCCGATGGCGCTCCTGGCTCCTTCCCCTTGACCAGTGCCCCCCAATAGCAAGCCGCTTGCTATGAGGGGACTGGTGCATGCTCTATGCATCCATAAGACACATACAGCTGCAGCTCGGGCCCCATCCCTGCTCTCTCCTCATTGGCTCACTGGCTTTGATTGACAGGAGTGAGAGCCAATGGCTCCTGCTGCTTTCTTAGCCAATTAGGAGAGAGAAGCCCAGGACAGCTGAGGCTCCTGTGTACATTGCTGGATCAAGAGGGGGCTGTGCGGGGAGCAGCACACAGAAGGTTTTTTACCTTCATACATAGAATGCATGAATGTAAAAAAGTCTTCAGGCTTTACAACCACTTTAATTAAGATGACAAATTTTTTTTTTTCTTTGAGAGGAAATATCTGGACTGATGATTTATGTTTTTCATGAAACTCTTCTCTTTAATTTAGCTTCCAGCCGTGGCAGAGTTCTCTACCAGTGAGACAATGGGGCACTCGGCAGACAGACTGGCTGCAGCCTTCGCCGTGTCCCGTGTGGAACAGGACGAGTACGCTCTGCGCTCACATACCCTGGCCAAGAAAGCCCAGGAAGCTGGAAATCTCTCGGATGTCATCCCTTACAAAGTGCCAGGTGATTGTTGCTGGCTCTCGAACCTATAGATTTTGTTTTGCAGTCAGTTCCATAATGGATGTTTTCTTTTAACCCTTTAACTTCCCCCAACATATGTAGTAAATCTGTGGCAGCTGGGGGGTTGCTGCCAGGAGTGTGTAAATCTGACAAGTTGGCTGTCAGGTGGGAGTGGTCCAGCAGTTGTCCAGTCACCAGATCGCTTCCACACACCCTGGTAAGTGCCAGATCTGCACTCTTAGTTTCATTTGAAGGACAGGTAAAACATCGGGGGTTTTTTACACCCCTGATGTCTCATTAAAGAGAACCTGACGCCAGAAAATGCAACACATAGGCCACTTTTGGAAAAGAAACATTTAATGATAAAAATTGTAAAAACAATGAGTTACACCCAAGCATTTTAAAATCCTCCAAAAAAATGTTTTCAGCACCACCTCTACTACACATATGTGCATCGGGTGCCTCTGTGCTACACCACTTTACTAAAGAGTACCAAAATTCAAAAAAAGAGAGGGATAAGTTACCTAATATTCAAAAAAAATTTTTGGCAAGAAATGAATAAAAAAAAATTATACAAATTGTATTAAATATAACCAATATAAAAAGCTCATATAGCCATGTATCATATACACACAAAAATCCCCATAAAAACATATAAGCAATTTTTGGTATAGAATTTAGACATCATATTTCATAGAGCATCAAACTTTGTATTGAACCAAAACCCCAACGTGTTTCGACTTGTACATAGCATATGTCTTCCTCAGGGGGCTGTTCTCTCTGATGATCTCTGTAATAAATATACATAATACTAATAAATCAGAAAAAGAGAGGGGAAAAAAATGCTGATTTATTAGTGTTATGTGCATTTATTGCAGAGATCGAAAGGCGTCGGGGCTTTGATTCGATTCAAATTTCGATGCTTTCTTAAATATGATGTCTACATTCCATATCATATAATGGTTACATGTTTTATGGTGATTTTTGTATGTTAATGCTGCATGGCTATATGAGCTTTTTATCTTTTGTTATATTTAATACAGTTTGTATAAGTTTATGTATTTCTTGCTAAACATTTCCTTTGATTATTAGGTACCATACAGTTCCTTATCCTGCCCCTTCTTTTTTGTTTTTTCAAATTTTGATACTCTTTGTATTATGGGATGTGGACCTATTCAATGTAATGTAGGTATAGGAAAATGCTAGATATTACACCACCCTACCTCCACCATTTAACTGCCAGTATGTAGTATTTGGCATATATACAGAAAGATTTTCCAGTAATCCAAGCTTTCAACTAAACTTTCTTTGAAGAGGGAAGGGAGTTGGAGAAGAGCGCAAGAGGGCATCCACTAAACAGGGATGAGGTTTTGGGTTGTAGCAATTAAGATGAGGATTTTGAGCTCTGTGAAAACTGGTTGTCCAATATTGACCAGGTGGCTTGTGGGACATCCACAGACCTCTCACAAGCCACCTGGTCGATATTGTGGACAACCAGTTTTCACAGAGCTCAAAATCCTCTTAATTGCTACAATTAATAGGGGATCATGGGGCCCCTGTGTCCTAACCCACACTCAAACCACACCCAAAAAAGCCTATGGAAGGTACCAAGGGGCCCCCTACAGACCCAGGGCCCTCGAGCTTTGCCCGAGTGCCCGAATGATCAGTCCGCCCCATGTACCCTTTGAAGAGCCATTCATACATGAATGTTACCAGATTGTGAAGTTGGCGCCCAAGTCTATAGAGCACTGTCATTTGTATTTGTCTTTGGGCATCCTTGGATACGAGATGCACAAGGTAAGATCCAGCCAGGTGAAATCGATGTACTAATGCAAATGTCTATAGAGCAGGCTTGTTAAATTCGAATGAAATGGTGGGCCAAATTGTGAGGCATTGGGGCATTTATTAAAACTGGAGAGTACAAAATCTGGTGCAGCTGTGCATGGCAGCCAATCAGCTTCTAAGGCTGGCCATACATTGAACAACAATTGTACAAGAAAATGGTATAGATTTATCAAAATCATATAAAATGAGGTCAAACCTAAATGCCTTCAATTTGTATGCAATCAGGAAGGTCCTTACACTACGTAGTGGAAGGTAAATCTAAAGGAAATTGAATATGAAAATTGTATAATGTATGGCCAGCTTAACTCCAGCTTTAACAAACCTGAAAGGTGATTGGTTTCTTTGCAGAGCTGTTCCAGATTTTGCACTCTTGAGTTGCCCAGTCTTTCTCAAGCAGGGTGCCTTGAGATTTCTTCAGGGGTGCCTTGGAAAAATGTCTAAAAATTGCCCAAAACTTGTATGCAAGCCAGCAGGTGGAACAAGCCTGCCTTTTAGTTACACAAAGCCACAGGTTTTCATTGTGCACCATTACGACTTTCTAGCCGCCGGTGTCCTGACAACCATCGACCTCATCAGTTGATAAGGAGGATGTCAGCTGTGATATGTTTGGTATCCATTTTACTTGGCGTAACAGCATCTCTTATATTTTACAAAAAAATTGGGTTATGTATATTTTTTTTTTTTGTGATAAAATTCAAAAAGTGTAATTTTTCCCAAAAATTCCTTTTGAAAAACCGTGCAACATAAACAAAGTAAAAAAAAAAACAAAAAAGCCAATTTATTCTCTAGGGCCTCTGCTTTTAAAAATGATATAATATTTGAGGGTTCTAAGACATTTTCTAGCAAAAAATATTGTTTTTAAAATGTAAACAAAAAGTGCCAGAAATGGCCTGGAGCTAAAGAGGGAAAATTCTTAAAACACTGAACCTCAGAGAAAGCAGCGAGAGTGTGCATGTAGATTGACAGAAACAATTGAGTACTGTCCGTGATACTTTTTTTTTATTTGCACGAACATACAATAATAAAATAAAAAAAGTATCACGGACAGTACTCAATTGTTTCTGTCGCAAATGCACTAATACGGCTACAAGCACCTCAAGCAACATGTGGATTGAAAAATGTTTGATATGCATCATATAGAGCTTTATAGTACCCAATATGGAGAACCACCAATCAGTACTTTCCTTCCTCTCGTTGCAGGCAAAGATACAGTGGACAAAGACAATGGAATCCGGCCCAGCTCTATGGAGCAAATGGCAAAGCTGAAACCAGCTTTCATCAAACCATTTGGGACAGTGACTGCTGCCAACTCCTCTTTCCTGGTAAACACTTCTAGAACATGTATATGCTGTGTTTTACTTTGGAGACGTGCTGTATTGTATCTTTCTGCTGTGCAGAGAGATACAAAGCAGCATGTCCATGCTGACAGGAGAGAGACACGTGTTTGTTTACACACAGGTCTCTCCCCTGTCAGCATTGTCAACGATCAGTCCTGGCCAGGAATCGTCGGCCAGGACCCGGTGATTGACATTCCCAGCAGCCAATAGTGGCACAGGTAGGGCGGCGTGTGTGCCCCCTACCTGGAAATGCAAATCGTGTGTATATATGTGATTTTGTGCAGCCATGCCGCCCTGTAGCAGTATATCTGCTATAGGGCGGGCGGGCGGGCAAGCGGTTAAGGAGATTTCATGGCTATGCGCTTGATTTTATTCACCTGGTTTTAGAGTAGCATATCCAGCAAGCGCCTATTGGTGTGATGGTAGGCTGTCTATCTGTTTTTGGCCATATAAAAAAAAGATGCAATGTTGTGGAGGGTTTTACATCCTATAATGGATGTTTTCGTTGTCTTTTTTTTCTTTGCAGACGGATGGGGCCTCGGCTGTCTTGCTCATGTCTGAGGAGAAAGCGCTGGCCATGGGATACAAGCCTAAAGCCTATCTACGGTAAGTAAATCTGGCTGATCTACACCTGCCAAACCCAGAGCTCCAGAGAAAAAGCCCTCTACTTGGGATCTGTTAGTTGCACCTTACTACTGTGCACAACAGGCAGCATAGAGGGAGTTTAGCTTTGTGGGGGGAGAAAGCGGGGTGCAGTGATCTGCAGATTTCTGATGTTACTTTTATATAAGACTGGCTGCTTTTTGGCAGCTTATCTGCATTAACCACTTCAACACCGGGCACTTTTACCCCCTTCATGCCCAGGCCAATTTTCTGCTTTCAGCGCTGTCGCACTTTGAATTAAAATTGAGCAGTCCTGCAACACTGTACCCATAAAAAATTATCATTTTTTTTCACACAAATAGAGGTTTTTTTTTTTGGTGGTATTTAATCACCGCTGAATTATTTTTTTTTTTTTAATTTCTAAAAAAAAAAACTTTTGAAAAAAAATTCTGCTATTTTTCTTTGGTGAAAATACCCCAAATTAATGTATATTATTATTTAGTCTGTAGGAAAGTTCTAGATTCCGCAAACCATGGTATATAGAAGTGACAATCAATCAGTCCTGATGTACTGACGGCCAATCTCATTTCTTGAGGCCCAAAAACGCTAGGATAGTAATCCCCCTTCCCCCCAAATGACTCATTTTTTAAAAAAAAAAAAAAGATAGTCCAAGGTTTTTAGCAAGAGGCATGGCACGTTTTTTGATGTTGTAATTTTTGGGAAAATTAAGAAATTAAAAAAAAATAAATAAAAATATTACTTTTTTTTTTTTTTTTTACATATTTGTCACCAGTCCAGTACCACGTTGTCATATAACTTGGCAGTGATCAGGGACACTGGTGACAGTACAAAAAAAAAGTTTTTATTTTTTCAATTATTTTTCCTTTTTTTTTTTTCTTCAACACACTGTGGCCAGAGCAATATGATGTTACCATAGTAACGTTGCACTACTCTTGGCAAGGAGGCCATGTGACCGCCGTGAAGTCGTGACAAGGCGGTCACATGACACTAAACCCCGCCTCGCCCCCCGGCCTCTGAAACCCTTAATGGGCCGGGAGGCGCCAAGGTGTTAAACATGCTCCAATAGCCCTTCTGACATTTCCAGCTAGGCAGACACAGTTGATCAGCATTGGCAGTGAAGAACTGGCAAAAGTGTAGAATTCAAATCGCTTTGCCCACAATAAAGATGGCCGTGGAATGCCGCATCAGCGTGCGTTCCACACACCGGATATGACTTCACACGTTCAAGGTTGGAACAGGAAGTTGCATCAACGCGTTCCGTCCTCCCACAAGGCGTTGTCACGGACAAGACCTGCTCATCGCTGGATCGTGATTGGGGTCAGGAAAGTATTGAAGGGGCTGGGAGCACACAAAAGGTTTTTTTACCTTCATGCATAGAATGGAAAAAAAACCTTGAGTCTTTAAAACCACTTGAGGTGGAATTCTACCTGAACAACATGGGAGAAGTCAAGGATCATCAGGCACATAGTCACCCAGTGTTTCCTCCTCACACCTGATTTAAACCTCTAGCCGTACTACTGTGCCGCAGTCATGTGCATTGCACGCCAATCATGGGTTTAAATCCGGTAGTGAGTTGGCAACATATGGCCTCCTCGCCGCTTGTCAAACACACTGGAGCAGCAGTGCCTGCTATACTTGTGAATGAACCCTTAGTTGCATTCTGCAACGGCACCCATAGGGCTCTTTCACACGTTAAGTTGGGAGGTGGTAAATCCTTGCTGATAATTTGGGGTTTTACCGCCCTCAACCCCTACCCCCTTTAGCTGCTAAGGCATCAGCCAAAGGTGTACACATTCCACAGCAGGAATTAAACCCCCTTTTGCTTTTGATAGGTGCTACTGCCTGCCAGTCGTGACCCATTCAAGTATATGAGGCCACTCTGGAAGCGCCCTGCAACTGCATGCTTATGGGGGGTCCAAGGGGTTAAAGCAGATGGTGAGAGTGACATAATGCTGCCTGCTTTAACCCATTGTTTGATGTACTGTGCAAGGTGGCCTCCTTTTCTTGAATGGATCATGCTTGGCAATTTCTACGCCCACCAACCATGACAGGGAGTTTAACTTCTGCTGCGGCCTGGCCACTGCAGCTAAAGGGAGTGCAGTAGGGGCGGGGTGGTAAAAACACATATTAACTATGGTGTTTTAACACTCCACCAAACTGCAAATATAAATTAACCCTTAAGCTCCCTATAAGACTGCTTTCACACTGATGTGCTGCGGTTTACCCATCTGCAGAGCTGCGACTTACCTGGGTTAGCTGTGCTTTGTCAAAGATTTCTATTATAGCCTGCAGCTGTAGTGTATTTTCTGAAAGTGCACCAATTCTCCTGCATTCAGAAAGTGCACCAAATCCGCAGGATATAATAGAAGTCTGTAGCTAGGCGCAGCAAACACACAGGAAAGCTGCAGGTACACTGCACTGCACCCGCAGTGTGGGCAGATCGCAGTGCATCAGTGTGAAAGCAGCCCTATACTGTTATGCCCAGTGTTTTGCACCACACTGACCTGAGGATCTCTGCTTTCCTGCTGCTGGCACCACTCTGAAGAACGCTAGCCAGGAGAAGAGGTGGAGTGCAGTTGGTATCACTCCACATGGGACAGGAGCCGGCACTGCAGAGGAGAAATCTGCTTATGTTGCTCTCGCTCCCTACTTCAGCTCCAACCTTACATGTAGTCCCTCTGCATTGCACTCTTTTTGATTCGGTGGGATGGCGGGGTCAGCAAGCCCAGACTGCGATCTACCAGTCCCCTGGCCACGAGATGAAGGAATCTTTGAAGACTCATTCATTGAAAAGCAAGGACAAGGCTTGGATCAATTTATAAACAAGATTGCAGGACACCCGCTTGCCCAGAACGAGCGTTGCCTCCATATGTTCTTACAGGACAAAGCGATCAATAGAATCTACCGGTAGATTGCGTTCGATGGATTGCTGACAGCCAAATTATATTATCCATAGGATATAATCTACCACACGGGTGTCAAACTGGCAGCCCTCCACCTGTTACCAAACTACAATTCCCATGAGGCATTGCAAGATTGACAGTTACAAGCACGACTCCCAAAGGCAGAGGCATGATGGGACTTGTAGTTTTGCAACAGCTGGAGGGCCGCCAGTTTGACACTCGTGATCTACCACATAGAAATTTATGACTTCACAGTCTGCCTTTTTTATTACCCTCATCGGTCAGAATTACAAGCTATTGTTAGCAATTTGCATAAGGAATTCGTCTTGTTATCTTCTCTGTTCGTTGCATGGGGGGAAGTTCTGAGCAGAAACACAAAGCGTTTCATGGGTTACTAACCCTTCTTCAGGTTCTGTGAAAATGGTAAAGTATAGGTAAACCCTTGCTTTGTAAAACAACCCATTCAGTTTAAAATGGAAATGAAAGGTACATTTGTTTATACATCTGAAAAACATGATAACATACCCTCCTATTTTCAGCTGTATAAAGAGGTGAAGGGGGAGCAGTCTGATCATTTGAGGAGGAGCAGTCTGATCATTTGAGGAGGAGCAGTCTGATCATTTGAGGAGGAGCAGTCTGATCATTTGAGGAGGAGCAGTCTGATCATTTGAGGAGGAGCAGTCTGATCATTTGAGGAGGAGCAGTCTGATCATTTGAGGAGGAGCAGTCTGATCATTTGAGGAGGAGCAGTCTGATCATTTGAGGAGGAGCAGGCTGAGTTCTCCGCACAACTAGAGAACTTCCTGCTCTGTGCTCTCAAGCCTAGCGTGGTCCGTTTTTAATAGGAAAGTAGAGGGACTGGCAGGAACACCAGGGATTTCACACAAAGGAAGCAATACAAAGAGAACAGGAGACTTTTTCATACAAGTACATGGTACAGCAGGGACATATCAGGAATAGGAAATGTTGGGTTTACTTGTTCTTAAACTCTGTTGCCAGTGGGCTGAATGATTTTCCAAGTAGGGGGAACCTTCACCTCACCAGTACTCCCCCAGATTGCTAAAATGGGGAAAATAGGGGAACAAAAGTGTGTCTATGTATGAGTGTAACCTTGTGCGCATAACAATTGTAATATCCACACATCCCCATGTAGGTAGGAAAACCAAACCTTATTGGATCTACACGGCTCAAAAAAATTAAAAGAACACTTTGAAAACCCATCAGATCTCAATGGGGAGAAATCTCCTGCTGGATCTCTATACTGACATGGACGGGGTAATGTGTTAGGAACGTAAGGATGCCCCATTGTTTGATGGAAATGAAAATGATCGACCTACAAAGGACTGAATTCAAAGACACCCAGAAAATCAAAGTGAAAATATGATGCAGCAGGCGAGTCCATTTTGCTGAAATGTCATTGCAGTCACTCAGAATGGTCCTCAGTAGTTTGTATGGCCCCATGTGCTTGTATGCATGCCTGACAACGTCGGGGGAGGCTCCTAATGAGACCACGGATGGTGTCCTGGGGGATTTCTTCCCAGATCTGGACCAGGGCATCACTGAGCTTCTTGACAGTCTGAGGTGCAACCTGGCATCGTCAGATGGACCGAAACATGATATCCCAGAGGTGTTCTATTGGATTTAGGTCAGGCGAGCGTGGGGGCCATTCAATGGTATCAATTCCTTCATCCTCCAGGAACTGCCTGCATACTCTCCCCACATGAGGCCGGGCATTGTCGTGCACCAGGAGCCCTGCCAGAGCCCTACAAAATGACCTCCAGCAGGCCACTGGTGTGAATGTCTCTGACCAATCAGAAACAAAAACCAGCATATCCCCACTGACAAGGCAGAGCTCTGTATTTTTAAAATACACGGCTTCTCCAGACCTTTTCATGTCTGTCACATGTGCTCAGGGTGAACCTGCTCTCATCTGTGAAAAGCACAGGGTGCCAGTGGGGGACCTGCCAATTTTGGTGTCCAGTGACAAATGCCAATCGAGCTCTATGGTGCTGGGCAGTTTTTGTTTCCCTGCAAAGCAGGGAATAAAAACGGTCTCATCCCTTAGTAAAAGCATCACAATGTACACACACAAAGCACTGTTAGGTACACACTTAACCCTTTGATCTCCCCTAGATTTTAACCCCTTCCCAGCCAGTGTCAGTGTATATTATTAGTACTGATCACTGTATTAGTGTCCCTGGTTCCCAAAAGGTGTCAGTGTCAGATTTACCGTCATACTATTACAATCTCTGCTGTAAATCACTGATCGCCCCCATTACTAGTATATACTGGAATTTTTATTTATTTATATACCTCATAGTTTGTAGACTTTCTTGCAAAGATACCAAAAATACGTAATAGAATACAATTTGGCCTAAATGTATAAAGAAATTAGATTTTCTACATTTTTTTTTTTTATTATTATTGGATATGTTTTATAGCAGAAAGTAAACAATATAGGTTTATATTATGTTTTGGGGTTATTTCCCCACAATTGGTGGTCTTTTTTTAGTTTATAGTACAAAAAATAAATACCCCAGTGGTGATTAAATACCACCAAAAGAAATCTCTATTTGTGTGAAAAAAATGATATAATTTTCAAGTGAGAGTACAGCATTGTATGACCGCGCAAATGTCAGTTAAACGTAACGCAGTGCGGTATAGCAAAAATGGTCTGTCAGGAAGGAGGTAAAATCGGGGCAAGTGGTTAAAGAAACTTCAGAATTGGACACATCCAAGTGGGTTGAATGTCTGCCCCCTCCCCCCCTCCGCTGCACATAGTGGTCTCCCTCCAGCTTCTTCTTTTACTGCAGGCTACAATAGTGACATAGGTGCAGGTGGGAGGAACCATAGCCAGCACAGGGGGAGCAAGCTTAGATAGGCAATGGCATGAACGCTCAATTCATCCTAGAAGATATGCTGTGCCAGAGTACAGACAACTAGAATTTAAGCTGTTTTTTTATTTATTTTATTTTTTTTTTTATGTTTCAGGGACTTTGTCTATGTATCTCAGGACCCCAAAGATCAGCTTCTTCTTGGGTATGTATGCACATCCTCTCTTGTATTATTATTATTATACAGGATTTATATAGCGCTAACTGTTTGCTCAGCGCTTTACAATGGAACGGGAGACAATACATCAACAATACAGTTCAATACAAGAGGGTTAGGAGGGCCTGATCCTGGGAGCTTACAATCTAGGAGACTGTATTTACTATATTATATACAGGACCCTACTGTAAAAACTGATTAGAACATATAGGATCATTTGGGTTCCAGGTCTATAACTTGTACATCCCTGGCTGTGAAAAAGAAGTAAAGTAGACCGTGTAAAATTACCTAAACTGCCCCTAGGAATAAAATGCAGGTACCCTTGCATGTTTGCTTGTGCCTTTGTAAAGCTGCGCGAGACCCTCAAATTTTAGGATACTCTAATACACACCTCCCCTGGAAAGGGCCGTAACTGTTACTGCTACCCATTACCCTTGGATAGCACAGTGGCTAAATGGTTAGCACTTCCACCTGGCAGTGCTAAGGTCGTTGGTTCGAATCCCAACCAATGCACCACCTGCCTGGAGTTTACATGTTCTCCCTGTGCCTGCATGGGTTTCCTCTGGGTACTCCAGTTTCCTTTCACACACAAAAGACATGCTGGTAGGTTAATTGGATCCTGTCTAAATTGTCCCTAGTATTTGTATGTATGAATGTAAGTTAGGGACCTTAGACTGTACACCCCTTGAGGGTTAGGGACTGATGTGAATGTACAATATATATGTAAAGTGCTGCGTAAATTGACAGTGATATATAAGTACCTGAAATAAATAAATAAATACTACCCCCATGCTGCACTCATGGCCACTGACTGAAACTTTCCATAAGCAGCACCACCTGCAGCTCTGCATCTAGAGACCGCAATGGCATCGGCTGATTTTCACAGTTCCTCCTCATTTCGGTTATCGGTCATGCTGGAAAATTCATGAAAAATGGTCGATTTTCGCAATCATTGGTGGCAACATCAGTTTACAGATCGAACAATGTTTTGTTTTTCAGACGAAAAATCGGCTGATAAACGAACCATCTGTAGCCTGCATAAGGCTGGCCATACACTATACAATTTTCTGTTCAATTTCTGACCAATTTCCTTTAGATTTACCTTCTACTATGTAGTGCAAGGGCCTGCCTAATTGGATACATTTGAAAGTGTTGTTTAGTTTTGACCTCCTATTAATATATGATTTTTGGTAAATCTAAAGCAATTTTCTAAAGAAAATTGTATAATGTATGGCCAGCCTTATGCAGGCCATAGATGGTTCGTTTATCGGCTGATTTTTCGTCTGAAAAACAAAATGTAAGTTTGTTCTGTAAACCGATGTTGCCACCAATGATTGCGAAAATCAGCCGTTTTTCACGAATTCTCCAGCATGACCGATAAACGAAATGAGGAGGAACCGCGAAAATCAGCCGATGCCATTGCCCTACTAACAGTGCGAAAATCAGCCGATTTATTCTTTCGGATGAAAAATCGGTCGATAAATGAACCGTCTATGGCCTGCATTAGTTTTGAAGCTTTGTAATTTCTAACATGCGTATATTCATTTCAGGCCAACCTACGCCACACCCAAAGTGCTTGAGAAAGCCGGTCTGACGTTAGCAGACATCGATGCCTTCGAGTTCCACGAGGCCTTTGCTGTAAGACATCAATACACTCTGTTTGCACGTGTGATTGTTTTCTGTGATGCTTTTCAGTGTTTTGCTTCTCTGGTGCAGAGACTGATGTGAGTAGTCCAGTGTTCTCTGTACAGTACTGTGGAATACACTCACCGACCACTTTATTAGGTCCACCTGTTCAATTGCTTGGTAACACAAATTACTAATCAGCCAATCACATGGCAGCAACTCATTGCGTTTAGGCATCTAGACATGATGAAGAAGACTTGAAGTTCAGAATGGGGAAGAAAGGGGATTTCGGTGACTTTGAACGTGGCATGGTTGTTGGTGCCAGTTGGGCTCATCTAAGTATTTCAAAAACTACTGATCTACTGGGATTTTCACGCACAACCATCGCTAGGGTTTACAGAGAATGGTCCAAAAAAGAGAAAATATCCAGCAAGCGGCATGTTGTGTGGAGGAAAATGCCTTGTTGAGGTCAGAGAAGAATGGGCATTCGATTTCAGTCACGACATTCAGATGGTAGGGTCAGAATTTGGGGTAAACAACATGAAAGCATGGACCCATTCTGCCTTGTATCAATGGTTCAGGCTGGTGGTGTCATGGTGTGGTGGATCCATCCTGCCTTGTATCAATGGTTCAGGCTGGTAGTGGTGTCATGGTGTGGTGGATCCATCCTGCCTTGTATCAACGGTTCAGGCTGGTGGTGTCATGATACAAGGTAGGATGGATCCACCACACCACTACCAGCCTGAACCGTTGATACAAGGCAGGATGGATCCACCACACCAACGGGTCAGGCTGGTGGTGTCATGGTGTGGTGGATCCATCCTGCCTTGTATCAACGGTTCAGGCTGGTGGTGTCATGGTGTGGGGTACTTTTCTTGGCACTAGCAAGGTGAACCTAATAAAGTGGCCGGTGAGTGTATGTCAGAGCTATATAAATATATTATAATGGTGTCTGACTGTGATGGGATATGAGAATGTAAGCTCATGTAGTGCAGATCGACTTCAATGGTTTATTGTTTTCCAGAGGGTGCATAAAAGATGATGAAGGTTCCTGGAATGCTGAAGGTAGTAGCTGCCTTCCTATAGAGTTTTGCCAATTCTAGATAACTGAACAGAAGAGAAAAGGAGGCGCAGACTAAGTGTAGCAGATTAGTAAGTGATTTAATGACACAGGATAAAAAACACTGACAAGAGTAAACATAAAACAGGACTCATCTGTGAATCCATGGGCTGCTCCTTTCCGCCCCACAGGAAGAATGCCAGCCGCTCTTGGTCGTGCGACAAAATACACAGAAGCGCATGAAAAGTAGCGATTTGAGTGTTTCCATGTATTTCTATGGGAATAAAAATGCAACATTCGGCCTGAATGAATCTACAAAAGTAGCTCCAGAACTTTTTTGAGCTTCAGACGTTCTGCTTCAGGCGACTTGGAGTGGAGATGTGAACCATCTCCATAGAAAAATATTGATTTTTTTTTTTTTTTTTTTTTTTTTTCCTTCCCTGAGCATTTTCGAGCTTCGTGCTACAAAACTCTCAGGTGTGATTGGGGCTTTACAGTTATCTGCCTGATTGGGTGGCTGTCATCCTTACTGGCCCTGTTATTAGTAGGCATTGCAGCTGGAAATTGGCAGTGTACGGAGGTGCTGACTTGTTTTAGTCCTACAGGGCAAAAAAAAAACACAGATTTGATCCCCCCTTCCCCAAACAGCATATAATTAACCACTTTTACCACCCCCCCTTCTGCTCAGGCCAGTTTCAGTTTTTCAGCGCTGTTGCACTTAATTTTTGCACGGTCATGCAACACTGTACCCAAAATAATTTATAATTTTTTTGAGACAGATTGAGCTTTCTTCTTTCATTAATCACCACTGGGTTGTTCATTTTGTGCAAAACAAATGAAAAAAGGCCGAAATCTTTGAAACAAAACAAAAAAAAAACTTTTTGTGTCTGTTCTAAACTTTTGCAAATAGGGAATTGTTCTTCTTCATTGATGTGCACTGATGAGGCGGCACTGATGGGCACTGTTGTGCTGCACTGATTACTTCACTGGCCTTGAGAACTTCACTGTCCTTGTTGCTAATGATGCTCAAAACTATTGCAATGTTAAAGCGATTGGAAAGGCTCCTGAATAAAAGAAAAAAGGTTTATACTTACCTGCTCTGAGCACTGGTATTGCACAGAGCATCCGCTTATCACCTCTTCTGGGGTCCCCCGCTGGAGATGTCTGCTGCTCCTCCTCTTCTCTGTGTACCCTCTCATAGCAAGCTGCTTGCTGTGGAGGCACACGTGCAGGCTCACGCCCTATAGGGGCTGCGTGCGTCTATAGACGCACACACCACAGCTCAGCCCTGCCCCCTACTCCCTGCTCAGTGGATTTGATTGACTGCAGCGGGAACCATCAGCTCCTGCTGCTATCAATCTGTTCTGTGGGACCAGAAACAGAGGTCAGCGCTGCTGGAGAAAGGTGTTTTCTCAGGGAATGCATGAAGATTAAAAAAGCCTTGTGACTTAAAGAACCACTTTAAAGTCATTCTAAATCCAGAACATTTTTTACCTTAATGCATTCCCTGCATTAAGGTAAAATAAAAAAAACTTTTATAGCTTCCCTGTGTGCTGGATCTCTTCTCTCTCTCTCCCCCTTCACTGTGCATGGCTGCATCTCTTCTCTGTTTTCCTCTTAACACAGGGACTTGAGCAGCAGCAGGAACCACTGGCTCCTGCTGCTGTCAGTCGAATGTATTGAGGAGGAAATGGGGGCTGGGTTAAGCCCTGCTATGTGTGTCTATGGAGCGTGGCTAAATAAATGCACACAGCTTGGGAGCGAGCACGCACTGTGTGCCCTCATAGCAAGTGACTTGCTATGGGGGCACAGGAAAAAGAGAGGGACCCCAGACAAGGAAGTTCGAGGTCACTCTATGCAATACCATTGCACAGAGCAGGTAAGTATAATGTTTATTATTGTAGTAAAAAAAAAGTACCTTTTTAGTAAGTGAGAGACCCCCTCCTCCCCAAAAAAAAGAAAAACCAGACTTTAAAGGCAGAGTTGCCTTTAAAGCCCTGTTTTTTGAGGGGGGGGGGGTCTCTCACTTACAGTAGTGCTTTGGGATATAAACCACAACGTGGAGGCTTCGGATGGTGATATACAGTATCTCACAGAAGTGAGTCCCCCCTCACATTTTTGTAGATCTTTGATTCTCTCTTTTCATGTGACAACACTGAAGAAATGACACTTTGCTACAATGTGACGTAGTCAGTGTACAGCTTGTATAACATGGAAATTTGCTGTCTTCTCAAAATAACTCAACACACCGTCATTAATGTCTAAACCGATGGCAACAGAAGTGACTCCACCCCTAAGTGACAAGGTCCAAATTGGGCCCAAAGTGTCAATATTCTATGTGGCCGCCATTATTTTCCAGCACTGCCTTAACCCTCTTGGAGTTCACCAGAGCTTCACAGGTTGCAACTGGAGTCCTCTTCCACTCCTCCATGTCGACATCACGGAGCTGGTGGATGTTAGAGACCTTGCGCTCCTCCACCTTCCATTTGAGGATGCCCCACAGATGCTCAGTAGGGTTTAGGTCTAGAGACCTGCTTGACCAGTCCATCACCTTTACCCTCAGCTTCTTTAGCAAGGCAGTGGTCGTCTTGGAGGTGTGTTAGGGGTCGTTATCATGTTGGAATACTGCCCTGTGGCCCAGTCTCCGAAGGGAGGGGATCATGCTTTGCTTCAGTATGTCACAGTACATGTTGGCATTCATGGTTCCCTCAATGAACTGTAGCTCCCCAGTGCCGGCAGCACTCATGCAGCCCCAGACCATGACACTCCCACCACCATGCTTGACTGTAGGCAAGACACACTTCAAGATGGTGGTACCCAATACCAACCTCTGGGCTTTTGGATGTGTCCACAAGGGAGGCTTTTATAGGTAAATTCCATATAAAAAATAAAATCTGTTCAAGCTGAACTCAACCCAAAAGGGGACGTTCCGCTTGCTTGCGCCCATTCCTCCACTGCCACACTTGGCTCTCTTTTGAGGGGAGTAGTTACCTGGTTTTGACAGCTACCCACTCCCACTTCTGGCTCAGATCCCAGTAGCAATTTGATCCAAAAGTTTGCCCCCCAACCCCCGTAGACTTCTGGGACACATCACATATTCCAGAAGACTGCGGCTCATGCATCATGCATAAAGCACAGTGCAGTAGGAAATCGGCTGTGAAGCCGCAAGGCTCCACTTCAGGCTTCCCTTACTGAAGATGCCGGTGACAGCACCCAAAGCTAATTGAAGAATTGGCTCGGGTGAGGACAGTGCTGGACCCCTGGATAGGCAAGTGTCCTTATTTTAAGTCAACAGCTAAAGTATTTGTAGCTGATGACTTTTAATTTTTTCTGGGGAGGCCAGAGCTCCACTTTTAATGCACATTTAATCTTACTGGATGATTTTTGTTGAAGTGAATGGTCTGGTTCACACAAGGTGCGCTACAGTGTGAGGCGCACCGACAGGAAGCCCCACGACATCGGTGTGCAGATATGTGTCCCCAAGCTCACACTCTGTGTTCAGAGCCATACGCGTTAGTTTGCCTTGTGGGAACAAGGCCTAAGTCTGCAACTTCCTTGGCTGTTGAAAGATTCTGCCTTTCTTTTAAGGAGTCATCCACAAGAACGATTTTTTTTCAGCTGCTCTCTTTTTGTTTTGAAAGATCAATTTTTCATCTAGAACGTCTACGTTCTTTGAGTATTTACAGAATATTCAAAATTAAGCCATCTATGATTAGCCGCAGATCATGAAGCACAGTGGATGCACCCCCCCCCCCCCTACATAGGTTTGTTGACTCATTCCACAGTTGGTACACAGATGTCATGCTCAGGCCTTGATTTACATTGTCACTCTATGTACTCAGGGTAATCGAAAGCAAAGGTGGTGGCTTCTACTGGGAGCTCTGCTCACTGCCTTCATACTGAATGCAGTATTGGGGTGTCTAATATCAAAGACAGAATTCTGTTCATCATCATGGATACAGTGTAGAAGGATTTGATCCTCTGTCAGGTTTCTATTGCTGTCTTTGTTCACCTTAAAGCGATAATAAAAGTTCTTTTTTTGAGGGGGAAAATAACAAACCTGTTATACATGCCTACTGTGTTGCAGTGGTTTTGCACAGAGCAGCCCAGATCCTCCTTTTCTCAGGTCCCTTTCCAGTCCTCCTGGCTCCTCCTTTCTGTTGGGTGACCCCATAGCAAGCAACTTGCTAGGGGGGCACCCAAGCAGGTGTGTTCCCAAGTTGCTGCTCCCTGTGTCCATTCACACACGGAGTCGCAACTTGGCCCCGGCCCCTCCCTCTCTCCTCATTGGCTGACTGGCTGTGATTGTCAGCAGCGGGAGCCAATGGCTCCCTGCTTGCTGTCTCCGCCAATGAGCAGACAGAGACGCAAGACAGCTGAGGTTGTAATGCACAGCATTGGATCTCGATGAGGCTCGGGTAAATATTGAGGGGGCTGGTGGCACTGCTACACACAGAAGGTTTTTTACCTTCATACATAGAATGCATGAAGGTTAAAATTACTAGTGGTGCACCGAAATGAAAATTCTGGTGCCGAAACCAAAAAGGAAAATTCAAAATGCACCGAAATGCGCAGTTTTTAAAAATGAATTTATATTTTTTGGGGGAAAAAATACACTTTGATTAAAAAAAAAAACACTATATATAACCCAATTTTTTTGTAAAATATGAAAGAGGATGTTATAGCGAGTAAATAGATACCCAACATGCCACGTGGCGGGGGCAGAGTTTTTTCAGCACCTGTATCAGTTTTTTTTTTCATTTCGTACAACGACCGAAAGGGGTGTTTTCGGTCGAAACGAAAAATTTCGGTGCGTTCCTAAAGAGAAAAAAAAAAAGCCTTGAGCCTTTACAACCGCATTAATTGTTGTGATGACCATTGTCAGGTAATTCCAAAACAATTGTCACTGGAGATGAGAATAAACTTACAGTAGTGACAACTGTCTGAGGGGACTTCCCCTAACTTTGATATTTCTCCCCTCACTTCCTGTTGTGTCACAAGGACATAAAATTCTGGAAAATCCGCTCGACAGGAGAAGGCACGAAAAAAAACTTTACTTGGATTGTAACCATTTTTACTAGGATTGTAACCATTTGGCATTTGAAACGTCAGTAAAATTTACTCCTGTACTCAATTTTGGTGCGTTCAAAAAAAAGAGTAAACTCAACTGCCTGTAAACAAAGATGTGTACATGGACACATAGGAAAACGTTAGGGAGAGTTCAGGGGCTGCTGAAAAAACGCAGAAAAGCTCCTAAACGTCAGTTTATCAGTTGCAGTGTACATGAGCCCTAAGCCATTTTGTTATTAGAGAGGAGCCGCTACAACTGGGCAAGACCGAGGCTAGGTTCATATCTGTGCGGGTGGTGCCGTTGCGGATCCACATGAAAATCCGTGCAGCTGCACCACCCGCACAGAGGAATGCGAAACCACGGCCGGGTGCCATTCGTTCTAATGGCACACCCGCACTGGAAAACGAAACCATACTGGGAACCGTGGTTCCCGTGCAGGCTGCGTTTTCAGCCCTACAGGGCACGGGAGTCCATTCAAATGAATGGGCTCACGTGCCCGGGCAAAATGCTGCCCACACGGCCGCATATATGTGAACCAGGGCTGAAGGGAAGGCTGGAGGATGGCTTTCAGTAGCAGGAGGGGCAGTCACAACCTAAGAGAGCGGCTATTGTTCAAAAGGGGCCAACAATAGAAAAAAAAAACATTACCATGAACTGAGATGATCACCCCAGGGTTGCTTCTGAACTAATCCCAGTGTGTTTTCAAATGCGGCTTTGCTGTGATTGGTTGGTTCTGGATTCGTAAAGTCCTCTTTCTCCTGCCGGCTCATAGGTTAGCACAGGATGTACAAACCAGTGGGAGGAGCAAGTCTTCCACACATGTGAAATGGAAAAGCATGTCCTGCGTCGGCAGACCTCATGGGTCCTTGTTAATATTGTGTTTTTTGTTGTTGTACAGGGGCAGATCCTGGCCAATATGAAAGCAATGGAGTCTGAGTGGTTTGCCCAGAATTGCATGGGAAGGAAAACGAAGGTGACTTACCTAGTGATTTTGTGTGTTTTTTTTTTTTTTTTTTTTTTCCCATATAAATGTAGCCCTCTCCTCTGGAATTATCTATGCTGCTCATAACCAGATTTTGAAAGTGATACTAAGGTATAAATTATTATTTTAAAAAAACGTGCTCTGTGCAATGGTTTTGCACAGAGCAGCCCCGATCCTCCTCTTCTCAGATCTCCCGCAGGTGCTCCTGGCTCCACTCCACTGCTGATTGCCCGCACATTGCTATGGGGGCACTTGTATGTGTGCTCGCTCCCAAGCCCTGCTATGTGTCACCATTAGATACACAGAGAGTGGCTCGGTCTGCCCCGCTCCCTCCTCACACTGGCTGTGGTTGACAACGGCTCTCACTGCTTTGTCTGAGCCAATGGAGAGATAGAGATCAGGCCCCAGTAAGTATTGGGGGTGGGGGGGGGGGGGAGCTGAGGGTTGAGCTGCACACTGAAGCTTATTATCTTCATGCCTAGAGTGCAATCAGTTAATAAAAAACTTTCAGCCTTTAACCCCTCGCCCTCCAAAGGATTTCCCTCCCTTCCTTACCAGGCCGTTTTTTGCGTTACGGCGCTGCGTTACTTTAACTGACAATTGCGCTGTCATGCAATGCCACACCCATATGAAATTTATGTCCTTTTTTCCCACGAACTGAGGTTTCTTTCGGTGGTATTTGATCGCCCGTGCGGTTTTTTTTTTGTTTGTTTTCTGCGCTCTAAGCAAAAAGAGACCAACAATTATGAGAAAAAACAGTATTTTGGACTTTGCTACTAAACACGTCCAGTAAAAAAAAATTAAAAAATCAAATTTCATCATAAGTTTAGGCCAAAATGTATTTTGCTCCATGTCTTTGCTAAAAATAAAATCCCAATACGTGTAAATTAACTGGTTTACGTGAAAGTTATAGCGTTTACACATGGCGGTATAGATACTGGGATTTATTTGTATATTTTTTTCTATACTAGCCATGGCGGTGATCAGCGACTTTTAGCCGGGCTGCGGCGGGCATTCTGACACTGGGAGGAACTAACTTGGTGTCACTGACATCCCCAGTGACACCAATACAGTGATCAGTGCTAAAAAAACAGCACTGACACTGTACTAATGGCACTGGGCAAGAAAACGTTAATGTGAGGGGGCGATCAAAGGGTTAACTGTGTGTAGGGAGTATTTTACTTGGGGGCGGGGGGTGGGTGCTTCACTGTAAGCACACTAAGCGGGATGGCTGTGCTGTGGATGTACAAAGTAGTTGTGATATGTACGGATTTACTAACGTTGCAAAATTGTGGTTAGGCATTTAGATTTGTTTTACCTGTAGGCATGAAGGGGTTAATAAACACACACTTACCTGTCCCAGGGTCCAGCGATGTTCTCACCCACGCCGTCCCTTCTCCCCTCCTCTCCTCCAAGGCGCCGGCATCTCAACTGTGTGCACCAGACTGTGACAGCTTGCAGTTTCACAGCCTGGTGCCCACTGCGCATGCGCGAGTCGCGCCTTCTAATTGGTACGGAAGTCTGTGGGAGGGAGGAGGGGCTGAACCTCCGGCTCACTTCGCCACAGCGAACTGAGCCGGAAATGGGAGCAGATACCTGTCAAAACCAGGTACCCACTCCCCCCCTAAAAGGTGGCAAGTATACAAGTATACCAGTGGAGGGGCGGAGGAGGCAATTAAGCGGAGCTTCCACTTTTGAGCGGAACTCTTCTTTAAAGGTTTTTTGGTGGATCGTACACGATGTCGGTGCACTCTGTTTCCTTTACAGTTTTTTCTGAGGATTCCAAGGTCTGGAGAGAGCTGCGAGGAAATGGATGGTTTTTTTTTCAACTACATTATGTAGCAAAGTGGAAATAGTTAGACAAAGGGGGAGATTTACTAAAATTTGTGCACACAGAATTTGGTGCAGTTGGGTACAGTGACCAATCGGCTTCTCACTTCAGCTTGTTCAATTAAACTTTGACAATAAAACCTGGAAGCTGATTGGCTACCATGCACAACTGAACCAGATCCTGTGTGCACCAGTTCTAGTAAATCTCCCCCATAGACTTGTAGATTCCATTGTTGTTGAGCGCTGACCGTTTATTTTTTTTGGTTGTTAGGGCAATTCAAATTCACCCCTAAACCCCCTCTCCTCTAGATCCTGTCCCTGCATTATTATCTTTTATTTATTTATTTTTTTTTGTTCCTACAGTGAGAAATTACTTTTATTTACCCCCCTATGACAAATTCTTGCAGGTCGGCGCTCCTCCCCTGGAGAAGTTTAACACCTGGGGTGGATCACTGTCTCTCGGTCACCCTTTTGCTGCTACAGGTTGTCGCCTGGTGATGGCAGCTGCTCACCGGCTGAAGAAGGATGGAGGACAGTATGGGCTGGTGGCAGCGTGTGCTGCTGGAGGACAGGTGAGCTTGTCACACGGTCTACTCAGTGCCTTTGTTTGGATTTTATGTTCATGTGATCTAGTCAGTTTTCAATGGATGTTATTTTCTTTTAAGAGCAGCCGCAATTGTTTATTTTATATTTTTTATTTTATATTTTTATATTATATTTTTTATTTTATATTTTTATATTATATTTTTTATTTTATATTTTTATAATATATTTTTTATTTTATATTTTTATATTTTTTATTTTATATTTTTATATTATATTTTATATTTTTATATTATATTTTATATGTGGGGCAGCACATTGGCTAAATGGTTAGCACTTCCGCCTAGCAGTACTAGGGTTGTTGGTTAGAATCCCAGCCACGGCACCTCCTGCCTGGAGTTTGCATGTTCTTCCTGTGCCTGCGTGGGTTTCCTACGGGTACTCCGGTTTCCTCCCACACTCCAAAAACATGCTGGTACGTTAATTGGATCCTGTCTAAATTGGTCCTTGTATATGAATGTGAGTTAGGGACCTTAGATTGTACACCCCTTGAGGGTTAGGGACTGATGTGAATGTACAATATATATGTAAAGCGATGCGTAAATTGACAGTGATATATAAGTACCTGAAATAAATAAATATATAGTAGAACTATAGGCAAAACGTTTTCCCCCCATTTTGAATAGTTATGCAGGCCATACATGGGTCAAATTCCAAACAATTTTTTGTCTGAAAATCGAAAACGTCGTTCGCTCAGTAATCCGATGGCGCCATCAATGATTTCTAAAATCGTCCGACCAAGTCATAAAATTCACCCCATATAACAGGCAAAATTTCTGTTCCTTCCAGGTCACGGCTGCAAAAAACGATCGTACGATTTGACCATCATTGAGTCGAAAATCGGTCGTTTTTCACAAATTTTCCAACGTACCCAATTACCGAAAAAGGGAGGAACCACGAAAATCGTCCGGTGCCATAGTCAATGGCACCAGGCGATTTTTGTGGTTCCTCCCCTTTTTGGTGACCACTAACAAAGCGAAAATCGGCCAATTATGCTTAGGTCCAATTTTCAGACAAAAAAATCGGTTGAATTTTGACCCATGTATGGGCGGCATAAGGAAGGTTTATAACCCGTCAGGTTTTTTTTTTTGTTTTTTTTTCACCATCTGTGTCCCATTGCGAAGATTTAACTTCATTTCCTGTCCCTTAGCCAGACAGGAAGTGAGGGCAGATACTTGAAAATTAACCAGTGCTCTGCTGGACACTGTTAGAAGTCACAAGACTGCTATATACTGCTGATGAGAAACGGTATTTAGCAGTTTATATTTATTAAAATAATTGCATTTCCATGTTGTGTGTACTGTGGGAGACCAGAAATAGTGAATAGTATCCCCGGACCCTGCATTCACTATATCTGGTCTCCCCGGACCCTGCATTCACTATATCTGCTCTCCCCGGACCCTGCATTCACTATATCTGCTCTCCCCGGACCCTGCATTCACTATATCTGGTCTCCCCGGACCCTGCATTCACTATATCTGCTCTCCCCGGACCCTGCATTCACTATATCTGCTCTCCCCGGACCCTGCATTCACTATATCTGGTCTCCCCGAACCCTGCATTCACTATATCTGGTCTCCCCGGACCCTGCATTCACTATATCTGGTCTCCCCGGACCTTGCATTCACTATAGCTGCTCTCCCCGGACCTTGCATTCACTATATCCGCTCTCCCCGGACCCTGCATTCACGATATCCGGTCTCCCCGGACCCTGCATTCACGATATCCGGTCTCCCCGGACCCTGCATTCACGATATCCGGTCTTCCCGGACCCTGCATTCACTGTATCCGCTCTGCCTGGACCCTGCACTCTGGTCTCCCTGGACCCTGCATTCACTGTATCCGCTCTCCCTGGACCCTGCATTCGCTGTATCCGCTCTCCCTGGACCCTGCATTCGCTGCATCCGCTCTCCCTGGACCCTGCACTCTGGTCTCCCCGGACCCTGCATTCACTGTATCTGCTCTCCTTTTCTCATCAGCAGTATATAGCGGTCATGTGACTTCTGTCAGTGTTCAAGCTTTAGGAGGAGTTTTCATTCTGCTCTAGGAGGATGCAGAACCCTTGACCTCTGTCTGGACAGAGCTGATTGGCCCTGTGCTGATCAGACACCCACTCACCCGAAAGAAAAAAAAAAAACTTCTCTAGAAATACACACCAAACTGAGCATGTGCAGAGTGTCTCCACACAATATGTCTTATCAGGAGATAAGAGAGGGACACTGGAAGAAGGGGAAGATCATAGAAGTCGGGATCAAGCCATTTTTACGCAATACAGAGGATTAACCCCTTAGGTTCTATTGTGAGTATAACAAGCATGCTTTACTGCATTGACAGACTGATTTTTTTTTTCCCCAACTTTACCGATTAAAAAAAAAATGTGCCAAAACCCCGAAAAACGGCCGACCAATTAACCCACTAACGATGCGGAAATCGGACGATTTCCGACCCTTCTGTGGCCTGCATTAGTCAGTGTCATGGAATCCTGTAATTGAAATGTATTTAGAATCAATTGAATAGCAGAATCAATTGAATAGCAGAAGTTGTATGCAACACGTATTGTATGTAACACATTTTGGTAATTTTGTTATCTATTGCTAAGATGTCGGAATTCCTCCAGGTAAACGTGTTTTGTCTTGTTATTCCTGCTCTCCTGGATAAATATAACCTCATTTACCTTTTGTCTGTTCCTTCCCCTGTCTGATCGGCTCCCCAGAGTTCATTGTCAGGGGACAATCTCAGCACATTAGGAATAAACCGCAGGTTGGGTCAATGTACATCCCTGGAGGGAGAATGAGCAGAGAATAGACCGCACAGCACCTGTCACAGCTCCCTCGGCCCCCGCCACAGCTCCCTCGGCCCCCGCCCTGACGTTCCTGTATCTCTAATGTGTGCTTATCTTTTGTTAATCAAACATCCGCACCTGAGCACACTGCGCCTCACCACAATCACCGCTGTCACCTGAGAGGGACTCTAGCATGTGTATACAGTGGCATCATACATGGAGACATTTGTTTTCATTGCTTTCCGTGTGTGCATGTATAGATATTAATGTACGTGTGTGTGTGTGTATGTATGTATGTATGTATATATATATATATATATATATATATATATATATATATATATATATATATATATATATATGGTTTTATGTTCGGGGCTGGTTTTTAATTTTTTTTTTTTTTTTTTTTGAGATACCATAAAAATATTAAGGATATTTTGTTACATTTTCAACCATCTTTAAGGTTCTTTCATATGTTAGTAACCTTAGCTGTTCATTCTGTGATTAGGTGGTTCAGTAGCTCAAGTTCACATTTACATACACACTCGATGAAGGAGCCAGACAAGTCATTCATCTCAAATACTTTTGCTGTCTGCCTCTGCTTGGCTACATATACATTTTAAAAGTATATATGTAGCCACTACGTATTTCGTTTGTATTTTGTTTTTTTGTTAGTATTATTTATATGATGACTCTAAAAAATAAAAACCAAACAAAAAAAAACTCAAATACGCATTGGCTACACATATCCTTTAAAATGTATATGTAGCCAAGCAGAGGCAGATGGTGAAGGAGCCAGACAAGGGATTCATCTCAAATACTTTTGCTGCCTGCCACTGCTTGGCTACATATACATTTTAAAGGATATGTGTAGCCAATGCGTATTTGGGGTTTTTTTTGTTTGGTTTTTATTTTTTAGAGGCATCATATAAATAATACTTACAAAAAAAATCCCAAATACGCATTGGCTACACATATCCTTTAAAATGTATATGTAGCCAAGCAGTGGCAGGCAGCAAAAGTATTTGAGATGAATCCCTTGTCTGGCTCCTTCATCGTCTGCCTCTGCTTGGCTACATATACATTTTAAAGGATATGTGTAGCCAATGCGTATTTGGGTTTTTTTTTTTGTTAGTATTATTTATATGATGCCTCTAAAAAATAAAAACCAAACATACATATTGGCTACACATATCCTTTTAAAATGTATACGTAGCCAAGCAGAGGCAGACGGCAAAAGTATTTGAGATGATTCACTTGTCTGGCTCCTTCGAGTGTGTATGTAAATGTGAAGTTGAGCTACTGAACCATGTAATCAGTTGCTGTACACAGAATGAACAGCTAAGGTTACTAGCGTATGAAAGAACCTTAAAGATGGCTGAAAATGTAAAAAAAAATATCCTTATTATTTATATGACGCTGCCAAAAAACAAAGGATATTTTTTTTACATTGTCAGCCATATTTTAAGGTTCTTTCATATGTTAGTAACCTTAGTTGTTCATTCTGTGTACAGCAACTGATTACATGGTTCAGTAGCTCAACTTAACATTTACATACACACTCGATGAAGGAGCCAGACAAGCGATAACATCTCAAATACTTTTGCTGTCTGCCTGCTTGGCTACATATACATTTTAAAGGATATGTGTACCTAATATGTATTTGTTGTTTTTTTTTTTTTTTTGTTACAATTATTTATATGATGCCTGTAAAAAAAAAAAAAAACAAAAACAAAAATAAATGCGTATTGGCTACGCATATCCTTTAAAGTGTGTGTGTGTATGTATGTGTATATATATATATATATATATATATATGTATGTGTGTATATATATATATATATATATATATATTAAAGTGTGTGTGTGTATGTATGTGTATATATATATATATATATATATATATATATATGTATGTATGTGTGTGTATAATTTTTTTTTTTTTATATTGCATGTTATTGGGTATTCTTTGCAACCCCACATTCACTAAGCTTTTAGGAAAATTCACCAACTTCAGCTGCAAAGTTAACAGTGTATATACCTTTAGTAAATCACCCCATAGTTTTGCAAGTATACATGCATACATTATTTTTAACTTGTAATCTCAGTGTTTTTCATAAAAACAAAATGTGCTTTAAATTGTGATCTTTCGCTGACTATAGACAGCCTTGTGTACTGTTGATGGATATTTTTTCTTTCTCGCTGTTTTAGGGTCATGGAATGATTGTGGAGGCCTATCCCCAATAACTTGCAGCTCCGTTTATTGTCCCAACCAATGCACCAGAGCAATGCACTAATAACGAAGAATGTCTCTCCTACAAAGGATAATTTTGCCGCACTGTAAATATTTTTTTAGTTGCCTTGTCTGCGGTTTTCAATGCAATACTGATTTCTACTGAGCACTAAGCAATTCCTACAATATCGGATTCAATTGCCTAATGATGGATGGGGGGGCCGAAGTACGTGCCCATGGCCGTTCCTTGCTTTTCTATGTTCTGCTCAAGAAAACAGGAGTTGTTGCTGAAATACAGAAGATGAATTCTTGCTGAATAAAAACCTGTTGTGCTCACAGCTTTGAAATGAGCTTCTGGAAGTATCAGCCTCTTCCAATAACTGTCAGCATCTCTGCAAGAATTGCGGAGAGACAGGAAGTTTTGAAAGTTAATAAAAATGTAATTGAGCAAATTTTTGTTTTTGGTTTCTTTTTTTTTCTCTCAATTCCACGTGGACCTGTTACTGTGTAATAAAGCAGACACGACACAAAGCACAACAGAGGAAATTCTGAAAGGGAGCTTGTTGGGATGACTGTTACCTGGCAGAGACAAAGGTTCACACTGTTGCAGGTCAGTGCAGTGGCCTTGTTTGCAGATTGGTGCCTCGGGTAAAGAACTTTGTGCTTTCACTGGAGCTAGTTTCCAGATACACAACCAAAAGTTAATTTTTAAAAAACTGTTTTAGTGCACCAGGCAATATATCAAAGCCGTTTTAAACACAACTACATTTGGGTTTTATAGTGAATCTGTATTGTCGTGAGAACTATGGGAGCCGCCATAGCTGGCCTTGTATTTGGCTGGGCTGTCTTATGCCTCGATACCTCCCATAGCCACAAGCTCAGAACAAGCAAGCTTCAAATGAAAGCTAGAGATTCTTATCGATGTCATTGTGACTCAAAATGATGGAAGCAAACGCATCTGCATTGTAGCTATTGGCATTGCTTCTTTTAATAAATTAACCCCTAACAAATAAAAATTAAATATTAAAATAGTAGTGGAACAATGAAGATGTAGGCTGCATTCACACCTGAGCATTGTATTTTTGAGATTTTTTGAGCTGTGAGGGTTCTTTAATATCCAATTGAGAAAAATATCATCTGTTTCATCATTTGTTGCTGTTTTCCAGCTTTTTCACACATAGTCTGACTGAAAAAAGACAAAAGTCCATCCAGTTCAACCATTAAAATGGTTATACGCTTTTATTTATTTTTGTTAGGGGCTTGGGGTTAGGAGTGAATTCATTTTATTTATTAATATTTATTATTAGGGGTTAATTTATTGTTTTTATTTTTTGTTGGTTAGGGGTAATTGTTTTTTTTTATGTATTATTGTTTTTATTATATATTGATTTTATTTTGTATTATTTGATTAGAAGTTTAGTGGTTCATTTTTTCTTGTTTATTCTATTTTTATTAGAGTCAGGGCTTGGGGTTTATATAAAATATATACAGTTATGTCCATATATTTTTGGTCATGGGCACAATTTTTAGTTTTTTTCAGGTAAAAATATATTCAAGCTATAGTTATATAATGGATATGGGCTGAAAGTGCACACTCTCTGGTTTAATTTTAGGGTATGTACATCCAAATTGGTGGAAGGGTTTAGGAATTACAGCTCTTTTTCAAGGGACCAAAAGTAATTGGACAACTGAATCAAAAGCTGTTTCATGGCCAGGTGTGGGCTACTTCTTCATTATGTCTTCATCAGCAGGTAAAAGGTCTGGAGTTGATTCTAAGTGTGGTATTTGCATTTGGAATCTATTGCTGTAAACCTACATGATGTGTTCAAAGGAGTTGTCCATGCAAGTGAAACAGGCCATTGTAAGGCTTCAAAAACAAAACAAATCCATCAGAGAGATAGCAGCAACTTTAGGAGTGGCCATATCAACAGTTTGGTACATTCTGAGGAAAGAATAACGCACTGGTGAGCTCAGCAACATAAAAAGGCATAGGTGTCCACGGAAGACAACAGTGGTGGATAATCGCATGAACCTCTCTATGGTAAAGAAAAACCCATTCACCCATCTAGAAAAGTGAAGGACACTCTCCAGGAGGTGGGTGTATCATTGTCAAAGTCTACAATCAAGAGAAGACTTCACAAGAGCAAATACAGAGGGTTCACCACAAGGTGCAAATCATTCATACGCCTGAAGAGTAAAAAAGCCAGATTACACTTTGCCAAAAAGCATCTAAAAAAGCCGGAACAGTTCTGGAAAAGCATTCTTTGGATGGATGAAACTAAGATTAATCTGTACCAGAATGACGGGAAGAAAAGTGTGGAGAAGGCGTGGAACAGCTCATGATCCAAAGCACACAACGTCATCTGTAAAATGTGGAGGAGGTGTGATGGCATGGGCATGCATGGCTTCCAGTGGCACTGGATCATTGGTGTTTATTGATGATGTGACAGAAGACAGAAGCAGCCGGATGAATTCTGCAGTGTTTACAGATATACTGTCAGCCCAGATTCAGCCAAATGCAGCTTCACAGTACAGATGGACAATGATCCAAAACACACTGCAAAAGCAACCCAGGAGCTTTTGAAGGAAAAGAAGTGGAATATTCTGCAATGGCCAAGTCAATCACCTGATCGCAACCCAATTAAGCATGCATTTCATTTGTTGAAGGCAAAACTAAGGGCAGAAAGACCCACAAACAAAACAACTGAAGACAGCTGCAGTTAGAGCCTGGCAAAGCATCAGAAAGGAGGAAACCCAGTCTTTGGTAATGTCCATGGGTTCCAGACTTCAGGTAAAACATCAGAAAGGAGGGAAACCCAGTCTTTGGTCATGTCCATGGGTTCCAGACTTCAGGTAAAGCATCAGAAAGGAGGGAACCCAGTCTTTGGTCATGTTCATGGGTTCCAGACTTTAGGTAAAGCGTCAGAAAGGAGGGAACCCAGTCTTTGGTCATGTCCATGGGTTCCAGACTTCAGGTAAAGCGTCAGAAAGGAGGGAACCCAGTCTTTGGTCATGTCCATGGGTTCCAGACTTCAGGCAAAGCGTCAGAAAGGAGGGAAACCCAGTCTTTGGTCATGTCCATGGGTTCCAGACTTCAGGTAAAGCATCAGAAAGGAGGAAACCCAGTCTTTGGTCATGTCCATGGGTTCCAGACTTCAGGTAAAGCATCAGAAAGGAGGGAACCCAGTCTTTGGTCATGTCCATGGGTTCCAGACTTCAGGTAAAGCATCAGAAAGGAGGAAACCCAGTCTTTGGTCATGTCCATGGGTTCCAGACTTTAGGTAAAGCATCAGAAAGGAGGGAACCCAGTCTTTGGTCATGTCCATGGGTTCCAGACTTCAGGTAAAGCATCAGAAAGGAGGGAACCCAGTCTTTGGTCATGTCCATGGGTTCCAGACTTCAGGCAAAGCATCAGAAAGGAGGGAAACCCAGTCTTTGGTCATGTCCATGGGTTCCAGACTTCAGGTAAAGCATCAGAAAGGAGGAAACCCAGTCTTTGGTCATGTCCATGGGTTCCAGACTTCAGGTAAAGCATCAGAAAGGAGGGAACCCAGTCTTTGGTCATGTCCATGGGTTCCAGACTTCAGGCAGTCATTGCCAGTAAAGGATTCTTAACAAAATATTACAAATGAACATTTTATTTATGATTCTATTCAATTGTCCAATTACATTTGAGCCCCTGAAAATGGAGGGACTGTGTATAAAAAATGGCTGCAGTTCCTAAAATTTGTACTTGATATCTATGTTTAACCCCTTGAATTAAAGCTGAAAGTCTGCACTTCAATTCATTTGGATTGTTTCGTTTTAATTTATTCTGGTGGCATACAGAGCCAAAAGTATGAAAACTGTGTCCAAATATATATATGGACCTAACGGTATGTATGCATATGAGGGAAATAAACAAAAATGATCAAAAACCTGCAAATTGTGCATTTCATTGCAGTCGTCTGGGGGGGGGAAAACATGCCGGTCTGCCCATATCGAGCTACAAAAGCAACTCTAAAACTTTTTTGAGTTTCAGGTGTTTGGCTTCAGGCTTGAAATGGAGATGTGAACCAACTCCACAGAGAATAATCAATATTTTTTTTCTCCTTTAGCGGTTTCAAGCCTCAAGCTACAAAACGCTCAGGTGTGAATAAAGCCATATAACTGGCATCATTAGATGCTCGTACCTTTTACTGCGCTCTTCCAGCTACTTCTGCAGTCCAGCTACAAAATTCTACGCAAATACCAGCTTTCTGAATGTCTATTTGCCTAGGGTTGGCACATCTTCACTTCAAGTCTCTCGAAGCTCATGCAAGTTCTAGAGCTTTTTTTTGTCGCTCAAATCGGACAGATTTTCTAGTTTTTTAGCACTTTTAACCACTTGAGCTCCAGAGGATTTACCCCCTTAATGACCAGGCCTCTTTTTGCTACTCAGCGCTGCACTAATTCAACTGATAATTGCGCGGTCATGCAATGCTGCACCCAAACGAAATTTACGTCCTTTTTTCACACAAATAGAGCTTTCTTTCGGTGTAATTTGATCACCTGTGCGCTTTTTATTTTTCACGCTATAAACAAAAAAAGGCCAACAATTTTGAAGAAAAACAATATTTTTTACTTTCCGCTATAAAAAATATATAGTAAACTCAAAGTTGGTTATAAATTTAGGACAAAATGTATTCTGCTCCATGTTTTTGGTAAAAAAAATCCCAATAAGTGTATATTGATTGCTTTGTGTGAAGTTATAGCGTCTACAAACTATGGTATAAATACTGCAACTTACGCCATTTTTCCGCTATACAGCACCGCGCTAGTTTAACGGACAATACGGTACATAAATGAAATTTACATCCTTTTTTTCCCCCACAAATTGAGCTTTCTTTCGGTGGTATTTGATTGCCTGTGCGGTTTTTATTTTTTGTGCTATAAAAAAAAAAGGATGACAATTTTGAGGAAAAACAAACAATATTTTGGACTTTTTGCTATAAAACATGTCCAGTAAAAAAAAATAAATGCAAAAATCAAATTTAGTCATAAATTTCTGCCAAAATGCATTCTGCGACATGTCTTTGCTAAAAAAAAAACCCAATACGTGTAAATTAATTGGTTTACGTGAAAGTTATAGCGTTTACAAATGGCCGGAAAGATACTGGGATTTTTAGGGGTTTTTTTTTATACTAATGGAGGAAGGGGTTAACTTTATTTTGCAGGGAAGGGTTATAGGAGTGAGGGGAGTGTTTTACTAGGGGGCGGGGGGGTGTGCTGGACGGGACAAGGCTGATCGAGAAAGAGAAACTGTTCTTTCTCGATCAGCTCATCCTCGAGCTGACAGGGAAGTGACAGACAGCACAGCTACTGCAGCTGTGCTCTCTGTCACTGTTTGCCGCCGTTCGCCGGGAAACAGCCGCTAAGGAGCGGCTGTGACCCGGCGACTGACATCTGCGGCGGTGATTGGCGGGACGTTTTAAAACGTGGTTTTGCCTGCGAGTCCCGCCCTGTAGCCGTATATGTACAGTGGCTGGGCGGCATGTAGTTATTACCATAGAAATGAATGGAAAAGCACGATTTGCACGCAATTTTCTGTTCAAATTAAAAAAATGTTTTAAGTAATATATGCATAAATAAATATAAAACAAGTACACAAATAAAAAATCAAAAGAAATAAAATAAATTAATAATATAATAATAAATAGTAAATAACCACTAAACGTAATCCCCTATTAGGGTTTAGTAGAATAATACTATATTATTCATATTATTAATAATAATTTATGTATTTTTATGTTGAGGTTTAGCATGTTTTACTATTTTTTTTTTTTAAAGGGTTAGGGGTTTTTATTTTATTATTCCATATTATTCATTTATTAGTATTAGTCATGTTATTATGAACACCCTAACAAAAATAATATTAATAAGACAGTACATAACATATAAACCCCATTCTACCCTACTCTAACAAAAAATTATTATAATAAATGAATAATAATAAAAAGAAATAAAAGCTTAAAAAAAGCTGAAAACATAAACAATTATGTAACTGATGATATTTCTCTCTATTGGCTAATTTAAAGAAAAGAAAAAAAAAAAAGCTCAAAAACGCCTGATAAACACTATATGGAAATGCGAAAAAAAAACCAGTGAAAATGGCTCAAAGAGACGTTGCTTTCAAATGTGAATCCAGTCTTCAGTCTACACCTATGAGGGTACTAAAATGGAAGCTGGTACTGCAGACTCAATTGTAAAGGGGAAAAAGGACAGGGCCGTCAGCTACTCTTGGTTTCTTTAGTGTGTGCCTGATTTGGGACAAGCATGAAGCTATGATGCCCGTCTAGCAGGGGAGGGGACCTAATCATGGCCTGCTGCAGTTTCACTTACAAGTCCCAATTCCACTTCCACCCTCTGACTGGTTAGTGAACGGAGAAGCCACACACTGATGAGCCCATCGCTCTCAATTTCTCTCATCCCTCCACCTATGAGCATGCTGTTTTGTGCTGCTTCTCCTTCCCCCTCTGTGAGTTCTAATGTACCGTAGACTGCAAGGGAAAAAAAAAACTTTTTTTCTTTTCTTTGTTCTTTTTTTTCTTTTATTTTTCTTTTAATGACTACAGAACCCGTGGTTGCTTTTTGTATCATTTATGTATGTGAATAGTTCAGTTTTAAACACAAATCAGCATAGAAAAGATATTGCCATTAAAATGCATATTCAGATCGTATTTTCCAATGCCTATTACGGTGGGAGCACAACTAGATGCCATTCATGTTGAAAATGGTCCGTACCATGCCATCAACTTCTATTTAGCCATGAAAAACAACTGATGAATTGGCCTTCTGACAATGTAGGGGGGTACAAGACCGCCAGGACTGTCAAGTTGGACATCAGTGCCACTCCTGTATCTGGTGACTGCCATCATTTTCAGCTGTCCTCTATCTTCCGGTAGGTCTCCACATTGTACATAGTGGAGTCTTGATTCTGTTCCTGCGAAGACATGACACAGCCAAAATTGCTATAGGTGCAGTGGTACAACAATGAAGGATTTGCAGGCGTAACATTTATTTATTTATTTATCGTGTTTATATAGCGCCAAAGGGTTTGCTCAGCGCTGTACAATGGGGGGGGACAATACATGAAACAGAACAGTAACATCAAACAGAACACAAGGGGTTAGAGGGCCCTACTCTTTCGAGCTTACAATCTAGGAGGGAGGGGGTAGAGGCACCGGAGGAAGCGGCTGTGGGGGATGAAGTGGTAGGAGGAGGGAAGGGCAGCGGCTGTTAGGTGAGGGTGGGGTAGGCTTCCCTGAAGAGGTGGGTTTTCAGGGAGCGCCTGAAGGTGAGGAGGGACGGTGACAGTCTGATGGATTGGGGTAGTGAGTTCCAGAGGATGGGGGAGGACCTGGAGAAGTCTTGCAGTCGTGCGTGGGAGGAGGAGACCAGGGAGCAAGATAGAAGAAGGTCCTGTGAAGAGCGAAGGGTACGGGTAGGGTGGTACCTGGGGATCAGATCGGTGAGGTAGTTAGGGGCAGTGTTGTGAATGGCCTTATAGGTCAGGGTGAGCAATTTGAATTTAATGCGTTGGGCA